>NW_028141949.1:15647500-15925000 GCF_025532165.1 Camponotus vicinus | reverse complement strand
CCTAACCTAACCTAACCTAACCTAACCTAACCTAACCTAACCTAACCTAACCTAACCTAACCTAACCTAACCTAACCTAACCTAACCTAACCTAACCTAACCTAACCTAACCTAACCTAACCTAACCTAACCTAACCTAACCTAACCTAACCTAACCTAACCTAACCTAACCTAACCTAACCTAACCTAACCTAACCTAACCTAACCTAACCTAACCTAACCTAACCTAACCTAACCTAACCTAACCTAACCTAACCTAACCTAACCTAACCTAACCTAACCTAACCTAACCTAACCTAACCTAACCTAACCTAACCTAACCTAACCTAACCTAACCTAACCTAACCTAACCTAACCTAACCTAACCTAACCTAACCTAACCTAACCTAACCTAACCTAACCTAACCTAACCTAACCTAACCTAACCTAACCTAACCTAACCTAACCTAACCTAACCTAACCTAACCTAACCTAACCTAACCTAACCTAACCTAACCTAACCTAACCTAACCTAACCTAACCTAACCTAACCTAACCTAACCTAACCTAACCTAACCTAACCTAACCTAACCTAACCTAACCTAACCTAACCTAACCTAACCTAACCTAACCTAACCTAACCTAACCTAACCTAACCTAACCTAACCTAACCTAACCTAACCTAACCTAACCTAACCTAACCTAACCTAACCTAACCTAACCTAACCTAACCTAACCTAACCTAACCTAACCTAACCTAACCTAACCTAACCTAACCTAACCTAACCTAACCTAACCTAACCTAACCTAACCTAACCTAACCTAACCTAACCTAACCTAACCTAACCTAACCTAACCTAACCTAACCTAACCTAACCTAACCTAACCTAACCTAACCTAACCTAACCTAACCTAACCTAACCTAACCTAACCTAACCTAACCTAACCTAACCTAACCTAACCTAACCTAACCTAACCTAACCTAACCTAACCTAACCTAACCTAACCTAACCTAACCTAACCTAACCTAACCTAACCTAACCTAACCTAACCTAACCTAACCTAACCTAACCTAACCTAACCTAACCTAACCTAACCTAACCTAACCTAACCTAACCTAACCTAACCTAACCTAACCTAACCTAACCTAACCTAACCTAACCTAACCTAACCTAACCTAACCTAACCTAACCTAACCTAACCTAACCTAACCTAACCTAACCTAACCTAACCTAACCTAACCTAACCTAACCTAACCTAACCTAACCTAACCTAACCTAACCTAACCTAACCTAACCTAACCTAACCTAACCTAACCTAACCTAACCTAACCTAACCTAACCTAACCTAACCTAACCTAACCTAACCTAACCTAACCTAACCTAACCTAACCTAACCTAACCTAACCTAACCTAACCTAACCTAACCTAACCTAACCTAACCTAACCTAACCTAACCTAACCTAACCTAACCTAACCTAACCTAACCTAACCTAACCTAACCTAACCTAACCTAACCTAACCTAACCTAACCTAACCTAACCTAACCTAACCTAACCTAACCTAACCTAACCTAACCTAACCTAACCTAACCTAACCTAACCTAACCTAACCTAACCTAACCTAACCTAACCTAACCTAACCTAACCTAACCTAACCTAACCTAACCTAACCTAACCTAACCTAACCTAACCTAACCTAACCTAACCTAACCTAACCTAACCTAACCTAACCTAACCTAACCTAACCTAACCTAACCTAACCTAACCTAACCTAACCTAACCTAACCTAACCTAACCTAACCTAACCTAACCTAACCTAACCTAACCTAACCTAACCTAACCTAACCTAACCTAACCTAACCTAACCTAACCTAACCTAACCTAACCTAACCTAACCTAACCTAACCTAACCTAACCTAACCTAACCTAACCTAACCTAACCTAACCTAACCTAACCTAACCTAACCTAACCTAACCTAACCTAACCTAACCTAACCTAACCTAACCTAACCTAACCTAACCTAACCTAACCTAACCTAACCTAACCTAACCTAACCTAACCTAACCTAACCTAACCTAACCTAACCTAACCTAACCTAACCTAACCTAACCTAACCTAACCTAACCTAACCTAACCTAACCTAACCTAACCTAACCTAACCTAACCTAACCTAACCTAACCTAACCTAACCTAACCTAACCTAACCTAACCTAACCTAACCTAACCTAACCTAACCTAACCTAACCTAACCTAACCTAACCTAACCTAACCTAACCTAACCTAACCTAACCTAACCTAACCTAACCTAACCTAACCTAACCTAACCTAACCTAACCTAACCTAACCTAACCTAACCTAACCTAACCTAACCTAACCTAACCTAACCTAACCTAACCTAACCTAACCTAACCTAACCTAACCTAACCTAACCTAACCTAACCTAACCTAACCTAACCTAACCTAACCTAACCTAACCTAACCTAACCTAACCTAACCTAACCTAACCTAACCTAACCTAACCTAACCTAACCTAACCTAACCTAACCTAACCTAACCTAACCTAACCTAACCTAACCTAACCTAACCTAACCTAACCTAACCTAACCTAACCTAACCTAACCTAACCTAACCTAACCTAACCTAACCTAACCTAACCTAACCTAACCTAACCTAACCTAACCTAACCTAACCTAACCTAACCTAACCTAACCTAACCTAACCTAACCTAACCTAACCTAACCTAACCTAACCTAACCTAACCTAACCTAACCTAACCTAACCTAACCTAACCTAACCTAACCTAACCTAACCTAACCTAACCTAACCTAACCTAACCTAACCTAACCTAACCTAACCTAACCTAACCTAACCTAACCTAACCTAACCTAACCTAACCTAACCTAACCTAACCTAACCTAACCTAACCTAACCTAACCTAACCTAACCTAACCTAACCTAACCTAACCTAACCTAACCTAACCTAACCTAACCTAACCTAACCTAACCTAACCTAACCTAACCTAACCTAACCTAACCTAACCTAACCTAACCTAACCTAACCTAACCTAACCTAACCTAACCTAACCTAACCTAACCTAACCTAACCTAACCTAACCTAACCTAACCTAACCTAACCTAACCTAACCTAACCTAACCTAACCTAACCTAACCTAACCTAACCTAACCTAACCTAACCTAACCTAACCTAACCTAACCTAACCTAACCTAACCTAACCTAACCTAACCTAACCTAACCTAACCTAACCTAACCTAACCTAACCTAACCTAACCTAACCTAACCTAACCTAACCTAACCTAACCTAACCTAACCTAACCTAACCTAACCTAACCTAACCTAACCTAACCTAACCTAACCTAACCTAACCTAACCTAACCTAACCTAACCTAACCTAACCTAACCTAACCTAACCTAACCTAACCTAACCTAACCTAACCTAACCTAACCTAACCTAACCTAACCTAACCTAACCTAACCTAACCTAACCTAACCTAACCTAACCTAACCTAACCTAACCTAACCTAACCTAACCTAACCTAACCTAACCTAACCTAACCTAACCTAACCTAACCTAACCTAACCTAACCTAACCTAACCTAACCTAACCTAACCTAACCTAACCTAACCTAACCTAACCTAACCTAACCTAACCTAACCTAACCTAACCTAACCTAACCTAACCTAACCTAACCTAACCTAACCTAACCTAACCTAACCTAACCTAACCTAACCTAACCTAACCTAACCTAACCTAACCTAACCTAACCTAACCTAACCTAACCTAACCTAACCTAACCTAACCTAACCTAACCTAACCTAACCTAACCTAACCTAACCTAACCTAACCTAACCTAACCTAACCTAACCTAACCTAACCTAACCTAACCTAACCTAACCTAACCTAACCTAACCTAACCTAACCTAACCTAACCTAACCTAACCTAACCTAACCTAACCTAACCTAACCTAACCTAACCTAACCTAACCTAACCTAACCTAACCTAACCTAACCTAACCTAACCTAACCTAACCTAACCTAACCTAACCTAACCTAACCTAACCTAACCTAACCTAACCTAACCTAACCTAACCTAACCTAACCTAACCTAACCTAACCTAACCTAACCTAACCTAACCTAACCTAACCTAACCTAACCTAACCTAACCTAACCTAACCTAACCTAACCTAACCTAACCTAACCTAACCTAACCTAACCTAACCTAACCTAACCTAACCTAACCTAACCTAACCTAACCTAACCTAACCTAACCTAACCTAACCTAACCTAACCTAACCTAACCTAACCTAACCTAACCTAACCTAACCTAACCTAACCTAACCTAACCTAACCTAACCTAACCTAACCTAACCTAACCTAACCTAACCTAACCTAACCTAACCTAACCTAACCTAACCTAACCTAACCTAACCTAACCTAACCTAACCTAACCTAACCTAACCTAACCTAACCTAACCTAACCTAACCTAACCTAACCTAACCTAACCTAACCTAACCTAACCTAACCTAACCTAACCTAACCTAACCTAACCTAACCTAACCTAACCTAACCTAACCTAACCTAACCTAACCTAACCTAACCTAACCTAACCTAACCTAACCTAACCTAACCTAACCTAACCTAACCTAACCTAACCTAACCTAACCTAACCTAACCTAACCTAACCTAACCTAACCTAACCTAACCTAACCTAACCTAACCTAACCTAACCTAACCTAACCTAACCTAACCTAACCTAACCTAACCTAACCTAACCTAACCTAACCTAACCTAACCTAACCTAACCTAACCTAACCTAACCTAACCTAACCTAACCTAACCTAACCTAACCTAACCTAACCTAACCTAACCTAACCTAACCTAACCTAACCTAACCTAACCTAACCTAACCTAACCTAACCTAACCTAACCTAACCTAACCTAACCTAACCTAACCTAACCTAACCTAACCTAACCTAACCTAACCTAACCTAACCTAACCTAACCTAACCTAACCTAACCTAACCTAACCTAACCTAACCTAACCTAACCTAACCTAACCTAACCTAACCTAACCTAACCTAACCTAACCTAACCTAACCTAACCTAACCTAACCTAACCTAACCTAACCTAACCTAACCTAACCTAACCTAACCTAACCTAACCTAACCTAACCTAACCTAACCTAACCTAACCTAACCTAACCTAACCTAACCTAACCTAACCTAACCTAACCTAACCTAACCTAACCTAACCTAACCTAACCTAACCTAACCTAACCTAACCTAACCTAACCTAACCTAACCTAACCTAACCTAACCTAACCTAACCTAACCTAACCTAACCTAACCTAACCTAACCTAACCTAACCTAACCTAACCTAACCTAACCTAACCTAACCTAACCTAACCTAACCTAACCTAACCTAACCTAACCTAACCTAACCTAACCTAACCTAACCTAACCTAACCTAACCTAACCTAACCTAACCTAACCTAACCTAACCTAACCTAACCTAACCTAACCTAACCTAACCTAACCTAACCTAACCTAACCTAACCTAACCTAACCTAACCTAACCTAACCTAACCTAACCTAACCTAACCTAACCTAACCTAACCTAACCTAACCTAACCTAACCTAACCTAACCTAACCTAACCTAACCTAACCTAACCTAACCTAACCTAACCTAACCTAACCTAACCTAACCTAACCTAACCTAACCTAACCTAACCTAACCTAACCTAACCTAACCTAACCTAACCTAACCTAACCTAACCTAACCTAACCTAACCTAACCTAACCTAACCTAACCTAACCTAACCTAACCTAACCTAACCGAGGTCAGGAGTGGGAAATTTTGTGAATTTCGCGGTCAGGACTGGTAAACTAGCGGGTACTTGTTGTATACTACTCGAATCTCCCGGTCAGGACTGGTAATTTTTATTTTTCATTCTTCTACCGAGGTCAGGAGTTGGAAAATTATTAGAATTTCGTGGTCAGGACTGGTAAACTAGCGGGTACTTGTTGTATTCTACTCGAATCTCCCGGTCAGGACTGGAACTTTTTATTTTCATTCTTCTACCGAGGTCAGGAGTGGGAAATTTTGAGAATTTCGCGGTCAGGACTGGTAAACTAGCGGGTACTTGTTGTATTCTACTCGAATCTCCCGGTCAGGACTGGAACTTTTTATTTTCATTCTTCTACCGAGGTCAGGTGTGGGAAATTTTTAGAATTTCGCGGTCAGGACTGATAAACTAGCGGGTACTTGTTGTATACTACTAGAATCTCCAGGTCAGGACTGGATATTTTTATTTTTATTTTCATTCTTCTACCGCGGTCAGGAGTGGGAAATTTTGTGAATTTCGCGGTCAGGACTGGTAAACTAGCGGGTACTTGTTGTAGTCTACTCGAGTCTCCCGGTCAGGACTGGAAATTTTTATTTTCATTCTTCTACCGAGGTCAGGAGTGGGAAATTTTGAGAATTTCGCGGTCAGGACTTTAGCGTTTGCGCAGAAGTTCGCGTTGGCACGAAATGACTCCCGCGCGTGCGTAGTAGCTCGCGTATGTTCGAAAAGCTCCCGCGCGTGCGCCGAAGTTCGCGCATGCGCCAAAAGATTCATGCGCGTGCGTCGAAGGTCGCGCATGCGCGGCAAGTCTCCCGCGCGTGCGCAGTAGCTCGCGTATGTTCGAAAAGACTCCCGCGCGTGCGCCGATATTCGCGCATGCGCCAAAAGATTCATGCGCGTGCGTCGAAGGTCGCGCATGCGCGGCAAGTCTCCCGCGCGTGCGCAGTAGCTAGCGTATGTTCGAAAAGACTCCCGCGCGTGCGCCGAAGTTCGCGCATGCGCCAGAAGATTCATGCGCGTGCGTCGAAGGTCGCGCATGCGCGGCATGTCTCCCGCGCGTGCGCAGTAGCTCGCGCATGTTCGGAAAGACTTTCGCGCCTGCGCAGAAGTTCGCGTTGGCACGAAATGACTCCCGCGCGTGAGCAGTAGCTCGCGCATGTTCGAAAAGACTTTCGCGCGTGCGCAGAAGTTCGCGTTGGCACGAAATGACTCGCGCGCTAGCGCAGAAGGTCGCGCATGCGCGGCAAGTCTCCCGCGCGTGCGCAATAGCTCGCGTATGTTCGAAAAGACTCCCGCGCGTGCGCCGAAGGTCGCGCATGCGCGGCAAGTCTCCCGCGCGTGCGCAGTAGCCCGCGCATGTTCGAAAAGACTTTCGCGCGTGCGCAGAAGTTCGCGTTGGCACGAAATGACTCCCGCGCGTGCGCAGTATCTCGCATATGTTCGAAAAGACTCCCGCGCGTGCGCCGAAGGTCGCGTATGCGCCAGAAGATTCATGCGCGCGCGTCGAAGGTCGCGCATGCGCGGCAAGTCTCCCGCGCGTGCGCAGTATCTCGCGCATGTTCGAAAAGACTTTCGCGCCTGCGCAGAAGTTCGCGTTGGCACGAAATGACACCCGCGCGTGCGCAGTAGCTCGCGTATGTTCGAAAAGACTCCCGCGCGTGCGCCGAAGGTCGCGCATGCGCCAAAAGATTCATGCGCGTGCGCCGAAGGTCGCGCATACGCGGCAAGTCTCCCGCGCGTGCGCAGTATCTCGCGCATGTTCGAAAAGACTCCCGCGCGTGCGCCGAAGATCGCGCATGCGCCAAAAGATTCATGCGCGTGCGTCGAAGGTCGCGCATGCGCGGCAAGTCTCCCGCGCGTGCGCAGTAGCTAGCGTATGTTCGAAAAGACTCCCGCGCGTGCGCCGAAGTTCGCGCATGCGCCAGAAGATTCATGCGCGTGCGTCGAAGGTCGCGCATGCGCGGCATGTCTCCCGCGCGTGCGCAGTAGCTTGCGCATGTTCGGAAAGACTTTCGCGCCTGCGCAGAAGTTCGCGTTGGCACGAAATGACTCCCGCGCGTGCGCAGTAGCTCGCGTATGTTCGAAAAGACTCCCGCGCGTGCGCCGAAGTTCGCGCATGCGCCAAAAGATTCATGCGCGTGCGCCGAAGGTCGCGCATGCGCGGCAAGTCTCCCACGCGTGCGCAGTAGCCCGCGCATGTTCGAAAAGACTTTCGCGCGTGCGCAGAAGTTCGCGTTGGCACGAAATGACTCCCGCGCGTGCGCAGTAGCTCGCGTATGTTCGAAAAGACTCCTGCGCGTGCGCCGAAGGTCGCGCATGCGCCAAAAGATTCATGCGCGTGCGCCGAAGGTCGCGCATACGCGGCAAGTCTCCCGCGCGTGCGCAGTATCTCGCGCATGTTCGAAAAGACTCCCGCGCGTGCGCCGAAGATCGCGCATGCGCCAAAAGATTCATGCGCGTGCGTCGAAGGTCGCGCATGCGCGGCAAGTCTCCCGCGCGTGCGCAGTAGCCTGCGCATGTTCGAAAAGACTTTCGCGCGTGCGCAGAAGTTCGCGTTGGCACGAAATGACTCCCGCGCGTGCGCAGTAGCTCGCGTATGTTCGAAAAGACTCCCGCGAGTGCGCCGAAGTTCGCGCATGTACCAAAAGATTCATGCGCGTGCGTCGAAGGTCGCGCATGCGCGGCAAGTCTCCCGCGCGTGCGCAGTAGCTCGCGCATGTTCGAAAAGACTTTCGCGCCTGCGCAGAAGTTTGTGCTGGCACGATATGACTCCCGCGCGTGCGCAGTAGCTCGCGTATGTTCGAAAAGACTCCCGCGCGTGCGCCGAAGTTCGCGCATGCGTCAAAAGATTCATGCGCGTGCGTCGAATGTCGCGCATGCGCGGCAAGTCTCCCGCGCGTGCGCAGTAGCTCGCGTATGTTCGAAAAGACTCCCGCGCGTGCGCCGAAGTTCGCGCATGCGTCAAAAGATTCATGCGCGTGCGTCGAATGTCGCGCATGCGCGGCAAGTCTCCCGCGCGTGCGCAGTATCTCGCATATGTTCGAAAAGACTCCCGCGCGTGCGCCGAAGGTCGCGTATGCGCCAGAAGATTCATGCGCGCGCGTCGAAGGTCGCGCATGAGCGGCAAGTCTCCCGCGCGTGCGCAGTATCTCGCGCATGTTCGAAAAGACTTTCGCGCCTGCGCAGAAGTTCGCGTTGGCACGAAATGACTCCCGCGCGTGCGCAGTAGCTCGCGTATGTTCGAAAAGACTCCCGCGCGTGCGCCGAAGGTCGCGCATGCGCCAAAAGATTCATGCGCGTGCGCCGAAGGTCGCGCATACGCGGCAAGTCTCCCGCGCGTGCGCAGTATCTCGCGCATGTTCGAAAAGACTCCCGCGCGTGCGCCGAAGATCGCGCATGCGCCAAAAGATTCATGCGCGTGCGCCGAAGGTCGCGCATGCGCCAAAAGATTCATGCGCGTGCGTCGAATGTCGCGCATGCGCGGCAAGTCTCCCGCGCGTGCGCAGTAGCTCGCGTATGTTCGAAAAGACTCCCGCGCGTGCACAGAAGTTCGCGTTGGCACGAAATGACTCGCGCGCTTGCGCAGAAGGTCGCGCATGCGCGGCAAGTCTCCCGCGCGTGCGCAGTAGCCCGCGCATGTTCGAAAAGACTTTCGCGCGTGCGCAGAAGTTCGCGTTGGCACGAAATGACTCCCGCGCGTGCGCAGTAGCTCGCGTATGTTCGAAAAGACTCCCGCGCGTGCGCCGAAGGTCGCGCATGCGCCTAAAGATTCATGCGCGTGCGCCGAAGGTCGCGCATACGCGGCAAGTCTCCCGCGCGTGCGCAGTATCTCGCGTATGTTCGAAAAGACTCCCGCGAGTGCGCCGAAGTTCGCGCATGCACCAAAAGATTCATGCGCGTGCGTCGAAGGTCGCTCATGCGCGGCAAATCTCCCGCGCGTGCGCAGTAGCTCGCGCATGTTCGAAAATACTTTCGCGCCTGCGCAGAAGTTCGCGTTGGCACGAAATGACTCCCGCGCGTGCGCAGTAGCTCGCGTATGTTCGAAAAGACTCCCGCGCGTGCGCCGAAGTTCCCGCATGCGCCAAAAGATTCATGCGCGTGCGTCGAAGGTCGCGCATGCGCGGCAAGTCTCCCGCGCGTGCGCAGTATCTCGCATATGTTCGAAAAGACTCCCGCGCGTGCGCCGAAGGTCGCGTATGCGCCAGAAGATTCATGCGCGCGCGTCGAAGGTCGCGCATGCGCGGCAAGTCTCCCGCGCGTGCGCAGTATCTCGCGCATGTTCGAAAAGACTTTCGCGCCTGCGCAGAAGTTCGCGTTGGCACGAAATGACTCCCGCGCGTGCGCAGTAGCTCGCGTATGTTCGAAAAGACTCCCGCGCGTGCGCCGAAGGTCGCGCATGCGCCAAAAGATTCATGCGCGTGCGCCGAAGGTCGCGCATACGCGGCAAGTCTCCCGCGCGTGCGCAGTATCTCGCGCATGTTCGAAAAGACTCCCGCGGGTGCGCCGAAGATCGCGCATGCGCCAAAAGATTCATGCGCGTGCGCCGAAGGTCGCGCATGCGCCAAAAGATTCATGCGCGTGCGTCGAAGGTCGCGCATGCGCGGCAAGTCTCCCGCGCGTGCGCAGTAGCTCGCGTATGTTCGAAAAGACTCCCGCGCGTGCACAGAAGTTCGCGTTGGCACGAAATGACTCGCGCGCTTGCGCAGAAGGTCGCGCATGCGCGGCAATTCTCCCGCGCGTGCGCAGTAGCTCGCGTATGTTCGAAAAGACTCCCGCGCGTGCGCCGAAGTTCGCGCATGCGTCAAAAGATTCATGCGCGTACGCCGAAGGTCGCGCATGCGCCAAAAGATTCATGCGCGTGCGTCGAAGGTCGCGCTTGCGCGGCTAGTCTCCCGCGCGTGCGCAGTAGCTCGCGTATGTTCGAAAAGACTCCCGCGCGTGCGCCGATATTCGCGCATGCGCCAAAAGATACATGCGCGTGCGTCGAAGGTCGCGCATGCGCGGCAAGTCTCCCGCGCGTGCGCACTAGCTAGCGTATGTTCGAAAAGACTCCCGCGCGTGCGCCGAAGTTCGCGCATGCGCCAGAATATTCATGCGCGTGCGTCGAAGGTCGCGCATGCGCGGCATGTCTCCCGCGCGTGCGCAGTAGCTCGCGCATGTTCGGAAAGACTTTCGCGCCTGCGCAGAAGTTCGCGTTGGCACGAAATGACTCCCGCGCGTGAGCAGTAGCTCGCGCATGTTCGAAAAGACTTTCGCGCGTGCGCAGAAGTTCGCGTTGGCACGAAATGACTCGCGCGCTAGCGCAGAAGGTCGCGCATGCGCGGCAAGTCTCCCGCGCGTGCGCAGTAGCTCGCGTATGTTCGAAAAGACTCCCGCGCGTGCGCCGAAGGTCGCGCATGCGCCAAAAGATTCATGCGCGTGCGCCGAAGGTCGCGCATACGCGGCAAGTCTCCCGCGCGTGCGCAGTAGCTCGCGCATGTTCGAAAAGACTCCCGCGCGTGCGCCGAAGGTCGCGCATGCGCCAAAAGATTCATGCGCGTGCGTCGAAGGTCGCGCATGAGCCGCAAGTCGCCCGCGAGTGCGCAGTAGTTCGCGCATGTTCGAAAAGACTTTCGCGCATGCGCAGAAGTTCGCGTTGGCACGAAATGACTCCCGCGCGTGCGCAGTAGCTCGCGTATGTTCGAAAAGACTCCCGCGCGTGCGCTGAAGATCGCGCATGCGCCAAAAGATTCATGCGCGTGCGCCGAAGGTCGCGCATGCGCCAAAAGATTCATGCGCGTGCGCCGAAGGTCGCGCATACGCGGCAAGTCTCCCGCGCGTGCGCAGTAGCTCGCGCATGTTCGAAAAGACTCTCGCGCGTGCGCAGTAGCTCGCGTATGTTCGAAAAGACTCCCGCGCGTGCGCCGAAGATCGCGCATGCGCCAAAAGATTCATGCGCGTGCGCCGAAGGTCGCGCATGCGCCAAAAGATTCAAGCGCGTGCGTCGAAGGTCGCGCATGCGCGGCAAGTCTCCCGCGCGTGCGCAGTAGCTAGCGTATGTTCGAAAAGACTCCCGCGCGTGCGCCGAAGTTCGCGCATGCGCCAGAAGATTCATGCGCGTGCGTCGAAGGTCGCGCATGCGCGGCATGTCTCCCGCGCGTGCGCAGTAGCTCGCGTATGTTCGAAAAGACTTTCGCGCGTGCGCTGAAGATCGCGCATGCGCCAAAAGATTCATGCGCGTGCGCCGAAGGTCGCGCATGCGCCAAAAGATTCATGCGCGTGCGCCGAAGGTCGCGCATACGCGGCAAGTCTCCCGCGCGTGCGCAGTAGCTCGCGCATGTTCGAAAAGACTCTCGCGCGTGCGCAGTAGCTCGCGTATGTTCGAAAAGACTCCCGCGCGTGCGCCGAAGATCGCGCATGCGCCAAAAGATTCATGCGCGTGCGCCGAAGGTCGCGCATGCGCCAAAAGATTCAAGCGCGTGCGTCGAAGGTCGCGCATGCGCGGCAAGTCTCCCGCGCGTGCGCAGTAGCTAGCGTATGTTCGAAAAGACTCCCGCGCGTGCGCCGAAGTTCGCGCATGCGCCAGAAGATTCATGCGCGTGCGTCGAAGGTCGCGCATGCGCGGCATGTCTCCCGCGCGTGCGCAGTAGCTCGCGTATGTTCGAAAAGACTCCCGCGCGTGCGCCGAAGTTCGCGCATGCGTCAAAAGATTCATGCGCGTGCGTCGAAGGTCGCGCATGAGCCGCAAGTCGCCCGCGAGTGCGCAGTAGTTCGCGCATGTTCGAAAAGACTTTCGCGCGTGCGCTGAAGATCGCGCATGCGCCAAAAGATTCATGCGCGTGCGCCGAAGGTCGCGCATGCGCCAAAAGATTCATGCGCGTGCGCCGAAGGTCGCGCATACGCGGCAAGTCTCCCGCGCGTGCGCAGTAGCTCGCGCATGTTCGAAAAGACTCTCGCGCGTGCGCAGTAGCTCGCGTATGTTCGAAAAGACTCCCGCGCGTGCGCCGAAGATCGCGCATGCGCCAAAAGATTCATGCGCGTGCGCCGAAGGTCGCGCATGCGCCAAAAGATTCAAGCGCGTGCGTCGAAGGTCGCGCATGCGCGGCAAGTCTCCCGCGCGTGCGCAGTAGCTAGCGTATGTTCGAAAAGACTCCCGCGCGTGCGCCGAAGTTCGCGCATGCGCCAGAAGATTCATGCGCGTGCGTCGAAGGTCGCGCATGCGCGGCATGTCTCCCGCGCGTGCGCAGTAGCTCGCGTATGTTCGAAAAGACTCCCGCGCGTGCGCCGAAGTTCGCGCATGCGTCAAAAGATTCATGCGCGTGCGTCGAAGGTCGCGCATGCGCGGCAAGTCTCCCGCGCGTGCGCAGTAGCTCGCGTATGTTCGAAAAGACTCCCGCGCGTGCGCCGAAGGTCGAGCATGCGCCAAAAGATTCATGCGCGTGCGCCGAAGGTCGCGCATGCGCGGCAAGTCTCCCGCGCGTGCGCAGTAGCTCGCGCATGTTCGAAAAGACTTTCGCGCCTGCGCAGAAGTTTGTGCTGGCACGATATGACTCCCGCGCGTGCGCAGTAGCTCGCGTATGTTCGAAAAGACTCCCGCGCGTGCGCCGAAGTTCGCGCATGCGTCAAAAGATTCATGCGCGTGCGTCGAATGTCGCGCATGCGCGGCAAGTCTCCCGCGCGTGCGCAGTAGCTCGCGTATGTTCGAAAAGACTCCCGCGCGTGCGCCGAAGTTCGCGCATGCGTCAAAAGATTCATGCGCGTGCGTCGAATGTCGCGCATGCGCGGCAAGTCTCCCGCGCGTGCGCAGTATCTCGCATATGTTCGAAAAGACTCCCGCGCGTGCGCCGAAGGTCGCGTATGCGCCAGAAGATTCATGCGCGCGCGTCGAAGGTCGCGCATGCGCGGCAAGTCTCCCGCGCGTGCGCAGTATCTCGCGCATGTTCGAAAAGACTTTCGCGCCTGCGCAGAAGTTCGCGTTGGCACGAAATGACTCCCGCGCGTGCGCAGTAGCTCGCGTATGTTCGAAAAGACTCCCGCGCGTGCGCCGAAGGTCGCGCATGCGCCAAAAGATTCATGCGCGTGCGCCGAAGGTCGCGCATACGCGGCAAGTCTCCCGCGCGTGCGCAGTATCTCGCGCATGTTCGAAAAGACTCCCGCGCGTGCGCCGAAGATCGCGCATGCGCCAAAAGATTCATGCGCGTGCGCCGAAGGTCGCGCATGCGCCAAAAGATTCATGCGCGTGCGTCGAATGTCGCGCATGCGCGGCAAGTCTCCCGCGCGTGCGCAGTAGCTCGCGTATGTTCGAAAAGACTCCCGCGCGTGCACAGAAGTTCGCGTTGGCACGAAATGACTCGCGCGCTTGCGCAGAAGGTCGCGCATGCGCGGCAATTCTCCCGCGCGTGCGCAGTAGCTCGCGTATGTTCGAAAAGACTCCCGCGCGTGCGCCGAAGTTCGCGCATGCGTCAAAAGATTCATGCGCGTGCGTCGAAGGTCGCGCATGCGCGGCAAGTCTCCCGCGCGTGCGCAGTAGCTCGCGTATGTTCGAAAAGACTCCCGCGCGTGCGCCGAAGGTCGCGCATGCGCCAAAAGATTCATGCGCGTGCGCCGAAGGTCGCGCATACGCGGCAAGTCTCCCGCGCGTGCGCAGTAGCTCGCGCATGTTCGAAAAGACTCCCGCGCGTGCGCCGAAGGTCGCGCATGCGCCAAAAGATTCATGCGCGTGCGCAGAAGGTCGCGCATGCGCGGCAATTCTCCCGCGCGTGCGCAGTAGCTCGCGTATGTTCGAAAAGACTCCCGCGCGTGCGCCGAAGTTCGCGCATGCGTCAAAAGATTCATGCGCGTGCGTCGAAGGTCGCGCATGCGCGGCAAGTCTCCCGCGCGTGCGCAGTAGCTCGCGTATGTTCGAAAAGACTCCCGCGCGTGCGCCGAAGGTCGAGCATGCGCCAAAAGATTCATGCGCGTGCGCCGAAGGTCGCGCATGCGCGGCAAGTCTCCCGCGCGTGCGCAGTAGCTCGCGTATGTTCGAAAAGACTCCCGCGCGTGCACAGAAGTTCGCGTTGGCACGAAATGACTCGCGCGCTTGCGCAGAAGGTCGCGCATGCGCGGCAATTCTCCCGCGCGTGCGCAGTAGCTCGCGTATGTTCGAAAAGACTCCCGCGCGTGCGCCGAAGTTCGCGCATGCGTCAAAAGATTCATGCGCGTGCGTCGAAGGTCGCGCATGCGCGGCAAGTCTCCCGCGCGTGCGCAGTAGCTCGCGTATGTTCGAAAAGACTCCCGCGCGTGCGCCGAAGGTCGCGCATGCGCCAAAAGATTCATGCGCGTGCGCCGAAGGTCGCGCATACGCGGCAAGTCTCCCGCGCGTGCGCAGTAGCTCGCGCATGTTCGAAAAGACTCCCGCGCGTGCGCCGAAGTTCGCGCATGCGCCAAAAGATTCATGCGCGTGCGCAGAAGGTCGCGCATGCGCGGCAATTCTCCCGCGCGTGCGCAGTAGCTCGCGTATGTTCGAAAAGACTCCCGCGCGTGCGCCGAAGTTCGCGCATGCGTCAAAAGATTCATGCGCGTGCGTCGAAGGTCGCGCATGCGCGGCAAGTCTCCCGCGCGTGCGCAGTAGCTCGCGTATGTTCGAAAAGACTCCCGCGCGTGCGCCGAAGGTCGAGCATGCGCCAAAAGATTCATGCGCGTGCGCCGAAGGTCGCGCATGCGCGGCAAGTCTCCCGCGCGTGCGCAGTAGCTCGCGTATGTTCGAAAAGACTCCCGCGCGTGCGCCGAAGGTCGCGCATGCGCCAAAAGATTCATGCGCGTGCGCCGAAGGTCGCGCATACGCGGCAAGTCTCCCGCGCGTGCGCAGTAGCTCGCGCATGTTCGAAAAGACTCCCGCGCGTGCGTAGTAGCTAGCGTATGTTCGAAAAGACTCCCGCGCGTGCGCCGAAGATCGCGCATGCGCCAAAAGATTCATGCGCGTACGCCGAAGGTCGCGCATGCGCCAAAAGATTCATGCGCGTGCGTCGAAGGTCGCGCATGCGCGGCAAGTCTCCCGCGCGTGCGCAGAAGCTCGCGTATGTTCGAAAAGACTCCCGCGCGTGCGCCGAAGTTCGCGCAGGCGCCAAAAGACTCCCGCGCGTGCGTCGAAGGTCGCGCATACGCGGCAAGTCTCCCGCGCGTGCGCAGTAGCTCGCGCATGTTCGAAAAGACTCCCGCGCGTGCGCCGAAGGTCGCGCATGCGCCAAAAGATTCATGCGCGTGCGTCGAAGGTCCCGCATGCGCGGCAAGTCTCCCGCGCGTGCGCAGTAGCCCGCGCATGTTTGAAAAGACTTTCGCGCGTGCGCAGAAGTTCGCGTTGGCACGAAATGACTCCCGCACGTGCGCAGTAGTTCGCGTATGTTCGAAAAGACTCCCGCGCGTGCGCCGAAGGTCGCGCATGCGCCAAAAGATTCATGTGCGTGCGCCGAAGGTCGCGCATGCGCGGCAAGTCTCCCGCGCGTGCGCAGTAGCTCGCGTATGTTCGAAAAGACTCCCGCGCGTGCGCCGAAGTTCGCGCATGCGCCAAAAGATTCATGCGCGAGCGCCGAAGGTCGCGCATGCGCGGCAAGTCTCCCGCGCGTGCGCAGTAGCCCGCGCATGTTCGAAAAGACTTTCGCACGTGCGCAGAAGTTCGCGTTGGCACGAAATGACTCCCGCGCGTGCGCAGTAGCTCGCGCATGTTCGAAAAGACTCCCGCGCGTGCGTAGTAGCTAGCGTATGTTCGAAAAGACTCCCGCGCGTGCGCCGAAGATCGCGCATGCGCCAAAAGATTCATGCGCGTACGCCGAAGGTCGCGCATGCGCCAAAAGATTCATGCGCGTGCGTCGAAGGTCGCGCATGCGCGGCAAGTCTCCCGCGCGTGCGCAGTAGCTCGCGTATGTTCGAAAAGACTCCCGCGCGTGCGCCGAAGTTCGCGCATGCGCCAAAAGACTCCCGCGCGTGCGTCGAAGGTCGCGCATGCGCGGCAAATCTCCCGCGCGTGCGCAGTAGCTCGCGTATGTTCGAAAAGACTTTCGCGCGATCACCGAAGGTCGCGCATGCTCCAAAAGATTCATGCGTGTGCGTCGGAGGTCGCGCATACGCGGCAAGTCTCCCGCGCGTGCGCAGTAGCTCGCGCATGTTCGAAAAGACTCCCGCGCGTGCGCCGAAGGTCGCGCATGCG
This sequence comes from Camponotus vicinus, assembly GCF_025532165.1. Lineage (NCBI taxonomy): Eukaryota > Metazoa > Arthropoda > Insecta > Hymenoptera > Formicidae > Camponotus > Camponotus vicinus. Next base: position 15,907,988 of record NW_028141949.1, on the reverse strand, counting down.
CCAAAAGATTCATGCACGTGCGCCGAAGGTCGCGCATGCGCGGCAAGTCTCCCGCGCGTGCGCAGTAGCTCGCGTATGTTCGAAAAGACTCCCGCGCGTGCGACGAATGTCGCGCATGCGCCAGAAGATTCATGCGCATGCGTCGAAGGTCGCGCATGCGCGGCAAGTCTCCCGCGCGTGCGCAGTAGCTCGCGTATGTTCGAAAAGTCTCCCGCGCGTGCACAGAAGTTCGCGTTGGCACGAAATGACTCGCGCGCTTGCGCAGAAGGTCGCGCATGCGCGGCAAGTCTCCCGCGCGTTCGCAGTAGCTCGCGCATGTTCGAAAAGACTTTCGCGCCTGCGCAGAAGTTCGCGTTGGCACGAAATGACTCCCGCGCGTGCGCAGTAGCTCGCGTATGTTCGAAAAGACTCCCGCGCCTGCGCCGAAGGTCGCGCATGCGCAAAAAGATTCATGCGCGTGCGACGTAGGTCGCGCATGCGCGGCAAGTCTCCCGCGCGTGCGCAGTAGCTCGCGCATGTTCGAAAAGACTTTCGCGCGTGCACAGAAGTTCGCTTTGGCTCCAAAAGACTCCCGCGCGTGCGCAGAAGGTCGCGCATGCGCGGCAAGCCTCCCGCGCGTGCGCAGTGTATCGCGCATGTTCGAAAAGACTCCCGCGCGTGCGCCGAAGGTCGCGCATGCGCCAAAAGATTCATGCGCGTGCGTCGAAGGTCGCGCATGCGCGGAAAGTCTCCCGCGCGTGCGCAGTAGCTCGCGCATGTTCGAAAAGACTTTCGCGCGTGCGCAGAAGTTCGCGTTGGCACGAAATGACTCGCGCGCTTGCGTAGAAGGTCGCGCATGCGCGGCAAGTCTCCCGCGCGTGCGCAGTAGCTCGCGTATGTTCGAAAAGACTCCCGCGCCTGCGCCGAAGGTCGCGCATGCGCAAAAAGATTCATGCGCGTGCGACGTAGGTCGCGCATGCGCGGCAAGTCTCCCGCGCGTGCGCAGTAGCTCGCGCATGTTCGAAAAGACTTTCGCGCGTGCACAGAAGTTCGCTTTGGCTCCAAAAGACTCCCGCGCGTGCGCAGAAGGTCGCGCATGCGCGGCAAGCCTCCCGCGCGTGCGCAGTGTATCGCGCATGTTCGAAAAGACTCCCGCGCGTGCGCCGAAGGTCGCGCATGCGCCAAAAGATTCATGCGCGTGCGTCGAAGGTCGCGCATGCGCGGAAAGTCTCCCGCGCGTGCGCAGTAGCTCGCGCATGTTCGAAAAGACTTTCGCGCGTGCGCAGAAGTTCGCGTTGGCACGAAATGACTCGCGCGCTTGCGTAGAAGGTCGCGCATGCGCGGCAAGTCTCCCGCGCGTGCGCAGTAGCTCGCGTATGTTCGAAAAGACTCCCCCGCGTGCGCCGAAGGTCGCGCATGCGCTAAAAGATTCATGCGCGTGCGTCGAAGGTCGCGCATGCGCGGCAAGTTTCCCGCGCGTGCGCAGTAGCTCGCGTATGTTCGAAAAGACTCCCGCGCGTGCGCCGAAGTTCGCGCATGCGCCAAAAGATTCATGCGCGTGCGTCGAAGGTCGCGCATGCGCGGCAAGTTTCCCGCGCGTGCGCAGTAGCTCGCGCATGTTCGTAAAGACTTTCGCGCGTGCGCCGAAGTTCGCGCATGCGCCAAAAGATTCATGCGCGTGCCTCGAAGGTCGCGCATGCGCGGCAAGTTTCCCGCGCGTGCGCAGTAGCTCGCGCATGTTCGTAAAAACTTTCGCGCGTGCGCAGTAGCTCGCGTATGTTCGAAAAGATTCCCGCGCGTGCGCCGAAGTTCGCGCATGCGCCAAAAGATTCATGCGCGTGCGTCGTAGGTCGCGCATGCGCGGCAAGTCTCCCGCGCGTGCGCAGTAGCTCGCGCATGTTCGAAAAGATTATCGCGCGTGCGCAGTAGCTCGCGTATGTTCGAAAAGACTACCGCGCGTGCGCCGAAGGTCGCGCATGCGCCAAAAGATTTATGCGCGTGCGTCGAAGGTCGCGCATGCGCGGCAAGTCTCCCGCGCGTGCGCAGTAGCTCGCGCATGTTCGAAAAGACTTTCGCGCCTGCGCATAAATTCGCGTTGGCACGAAATGACTCCCGCGCGTGCGCTGTAGCTCGCGTATGTTCGAAAAGACTCCCGCGCGTGCGCCGAAAGTCGCGCATGCGCCAAAAGATTCATGCGCATGCGCCGAAGGTCGCGCTTGCGCGGCAAGTCTCCCGCGCGTGCGCAGAGGCTCGCGCATGTTCGAAAAGACTTTCGCGCGTGCGCAGAAGTTCACTTTGGCGCCAAAAGACTCCCGCGCGTTCGCAGAAGGTCGCTCATGCGCGGCAAGTCTCCCGCGCGTGCGCAGTGGATCGCGCATGTTTGAAAAGACTCCCGCGCGTGCGCAGAAGGTCGCGCATGCGCCAAAAGACTCTCGCGCGTGCGCAGAAGTTCGCGTTGGCGCCAAGAGACTTTCGCGCGTGCGCAGAAGTTCGCGTTGGCGTGAAATGACTCACGCGCTTGCCCAGATGGTCGCGCATGCGCCAAGAGACTCCCTCGCTTTCGCAAAAAGTCACGTTGAATCAATCATTCTATCGTGTAGGAAATGCCGCGATACGGATTCTATTGAAGGTCCGAGGTCGAAGTAGGACTAAATTCCCGAGAAAATAGGAATTTTCGATTATCTCGCGAACGGTTGGAGATACCACTTCGGGGTCCGAAGCGGGTTTATAGTATTCTAGGAGCCCTACAAAATAAGTCCTAAGAACCGAGGCTGTAAGTCACTTCGTTTCGGAAATAGCGTCTTGGCCTGACGCGTCATATTCGTTTTTCGGGGAAACGGTGGGTGCTAGAGGGAAAGTGTATAGGATCTCATAGACGGCACTGAGGAACGGCAACAAAAAAGGTCCTAAACCTCGTCGCGATTGGACTTATAGTTTCGGAGATACGGCGATTCCAATGTTTAAATCTCGTTTCCCTGGCGAACGGTGGGTGCTAGAGGGAAAGGGTATAGGATCTCATAGACGGCACTGATGAACGGCAACAAGAAAGGTCCTACACATAGTCGCGATAGGACTTATAGTTTCGGAGATACGGCGATTCCAATGTTTAAATCTCATTTCCCTGGCGAACGGTGGGTGCTAGAGGGAAAGGGTATAGGGTCTCATAGACGGCACTGATGAACTGCAACAAGAAAGCTCCTATACATAGTCGCGATAGGACTTATAGTTACGGAGATACGGCGATTCGAATGTTGAAATCTCGTATCCCTGGCGAACGGTGGGTGCTAGAGGGAAAGTGTATAGGACCTCATAGACGACATTGAGATACGGCAACAGGATAGGTCCTATACCTCGTCGCGATAGAACTTATAGTTTCGGAAATACGACGATTTGAAAGTTTAAATCTCGTTTCCCTGGCGAACGGTAGGTGCTAGAGGGAAAGGGTATAGGACCCTCATAGACGGCACTGAGGAACGGCAACAAGAAAGGTCCTATACGTCGTCGCGATAGGACTTATAGTTTCGGAGATACGGCGATTCCAAAGTTTAATCTTGTTTTCCTGGCGAACGGTGGGTGCTAGAGGGAATGGGTATAGGACCTCAATGACGGCATTGAGGAACGGCAACAAGAAAGGTCCTATACATAGTCGCGATAGGACTTATAGTTTCGGAGATACGGCGATTCGAAAGTTTAAATCTCGTTTCCCTGATGAACGGTGGGTGCTAGAGGGAAAGTGTATAGGACCTCATAGACGGCATTGAGGAATGGCGACAAGAAAGGTCCTATACCTCGTCGCGATAGGACTTATAGTTTCGGAGATATGGCGATTCGAAAGTTTAAATCTCGTTTCCCTGGCGAACGGTGGGTGCTAGATAGAAAGGGTATAGGAACTCATAGACGGCATTGAGGAACGGCAAAGAGAAAGGTCCTATACCTCGTCGCGATAGGACTTATAGTTTCGGAGATACGGCGATTCGAATGTTTTAATCTCGTTTCCCTGGCGAACGGTGGGTGCTAGAAGGAAAGGGTATAGGACCTCATAGACGGCATTGAGGAACGGCAACAGGAAAGGTCCTATACCTCGTCGCGATAGGACTTATAGTTTCGGAGATACGACGATTTGAAAGTTTAAATCTCGTTTCCCTGGCGAACGGTAGGTGCTAGAGGGAAAGGGTATAGGACCTCATAGACGGCACTGAGGAACGGCAACAAGAAAGGTCCTATACGTCGTCGCGATAGGACTTATAGTTTCGGAGATACGGCGATTCCAAAGTTTAAATCTTGTTTTCCTGGCGAACGGTGGGTGCTAGAGGGAAAGGGTATAGGACCTCAATGACGGCATTGAGGAACTGCAACAAGAAAGGTCCTATACATAGTCGCGATAGGACTTATAGTTTCGGAGATACGGCGATTCGAAAATTTAAATCTCGTTTCCCTGATGAACGGTGGGTGCTAGAGGGAAAGTGTATAGGACCTCATAGACGGCATTGAGGAATGGCGACAAGAAAGGTCCTATACCTCGTCGCGATAGGATTTATAGTTTCGGAGATATGGCGATTCGAAAGTTTAAATCTCGTTTCCCTGGCGAACGGTGGGTGCTAGATAGAAAGGATATAGGACCTCATAGACGGCATTGAGGAACGGCAACAAGAAAGGTCCAATACCTCGTCGCGATAGGACTTACAGTTTCGGAGATACGGCGATTCGAATGTTTTAATCTCGTTTCCCTGGCGAACGGTGGGTGCTAGAAGGAAAGGGTATAGGACCTCATAGACGGCATTGAGGAACGGCAACAGGAAAGGTCTTATACCTCGTCGCGATAGGAGTTATAGTTTCGGAGATACAGCGATTCAAAACTTTAAATCTCGTTTCCCTGGCGAACGTTGTGTGCTAGAGGGAATGGGTATTGGACCTCATAGACGGCATTGAGGAACGGCAAGAAAGGTCCTATACCTAATCGCGATAGGACTTACAGTTTCGGAGATACGGTGATTTTAATGTTTGGATCTCGTCCGCTCATGCGCCTGTGCGCAGATGATCGCGCATGCGCGAAAAGACTCCCACGCGTGCGTAGCTTGCGGTGGAACGAAACGACTTCTGCGCGTGCGCAGAAGGTCGCGCATGAGCGAAATACTTCCGCGCGTGCACAGAAGGTCGCGCATGCGCCAAAATACTCCTGCGCGTGTGTCGATGGTTGCGCATGCGCCAAAATACTCCTGCGCGTGCGTCGAAGGTCGCGCATGCGTCAAAAGACTCCCGCGCGAGCATAGAAGTCCGCAGAGGCGCAAAGAGGCTCGCGCGCTTGTGCAGAAGGCCGCGCATGCGCCAAAAGACTCCCGCGCGTGCGTCGATGGTCGTGCATGCGCGGCAAGTCTCCCGCGCGTGCGCAGTAGCTCGCGCATGTTCGAAAAGATTATCGCGCGTGCGCAGTAGCTCGCGTATGTTCGAAAAGACTACCGCGCGTGCGCCGAAGGTCGCGCATGCGCGGCAAGTCTCCCGCGCGTGCGCAGAAGCTCGTGCATGCGCTAAAAGACTCTCGCGCGTGCGCCGAAGGTCGCGCATGCGCCAAAAGATTCCTGCGCGTGCGTCGAAGGTCGCGCATGCGCGGCAAGTCTCCCGCTCGTGCGCAGTAGTTCGCGCATGTTCGAAAAGACTTTCGCGCGTGCGCAGAAGTTCGCGTGGGCACGAAATGACTCGCGCGCTTGCGCAGAAGGTCGCGCATGCGCGACAAATCTTCCGCGCGTGCGCAGAAACTCGTGCATGCGCTAAAAGATTCCCGCGCGTGCGCCGAAGGTCGCGCATGCGCCAAAAGGTTCCTGCGCGTGCGTCGAAGGTCGCACATGCGCGGCAAGTCTCCCGCGCGTGCGCAGTAGCTCGCGCATGTTCGAAAAGACTTTCGCGCGTGCGCAGAAGTTCGCGTTGGCACGAAATTACTCGCGCGATTGCGCAGAAGGTCGCGCATGCGCGGCAAGTCTCCCGCGCGTGCGCAGAATCTCGCGCATGATCAAAAAATCTCCCGCGCGTGCGCAGAAGCTCGTGCATGCGCTAAAAGACTCCCGCGCGTGCGCCGAAGGTCGCGCATGCGCCAAAAGACTCCTGCGCCTTCGTTGATAGTCGCGCATGCGCGGCAAGTCTCCCGCGCGTGCGCAGTAGTTCGCGTATGTTCGAAAAGACTTTCGCGCGTGCGCAGAAGTTCGCTTTGGCGCCAAAAGACTCCCGCGCGTGCGCAGATGTTCGCGCATTTTCGAAAAGACTTTCGCGCGTGCGCAGAAGTTCGCGTTGGCACGAAATGACTCGCGCGCTTGCGCAGAATGTCGCGCATGCGCGGCAAGTCTCCCGCGCGTGCGCAGAAGCACGTCAAGTATTAAGAGAATACTCGACTGTGATTGGTCAATTTCTTAAATATTACGCCTTAAGTCTTCTTAAAATCTCATTGTAGACGCCGCATTATCGATAAAAGAGGATTCAGAATATGGACCAATGTAAGGGTGGTTCAAGATTTACGCGCATGCGCAGAAGTTCGCGCATGCGCAGTCTTTCACGTATACGCAAACGCACGCTCGCGCGCGCGCAGATATGCTATGTAATGTTTTATTAAAAATATGAAGCTGATTCTTTTTTCTTATCTGTTTATATTTTGCTTTAAACTCATTTTGTTCAATTTAAATTTCGAAGACGTAGTTATGGCAGCAATGTTAAAAATGTGCAGTTATCTAAATGAGGTCGCTATAAATACTATATGCTATTTTTTTAATTATTTAAGTGTAATTAATTACAGTATAATTTATTAATACAAACTAATTGCTTAATTACACTTTTCATTGAAGAGGAATATATAAACTATTATATAAAAAGATAATTTTATTACATTATATAATTTTAATTAATAGTTAACCATTTGGCATTTATAATAATATAATTATAATCCGTATTATTTATTTCTAGAATAAAAAGTTATTCTTTCTCATTTTTACTTTTTTACCATCCTATTTACTTTATAACTATCTGATTATTAACTGTGCATATAATAGAAAAGAATGGGTGAAAAATAAAAAATACCGTGGATTCACATGTATGTACATGGATAAAATAGCGCAAGAAAAGTGATACAAGGTCAAATTTAGGAATAAATAATACAGGATCTTTATTATGTCGTATTATATTAAATAAAAAATAATTGTATTATTATAGTAATCCAACAATATTATATATTGACTAGTATATCAAGTATATGTGAAATTATTCAGAGATAAAAAAGAAATTATTTCGTTACCATATTAATTATCTTAGTTAACGATATATCTTTTTATATATTATAAACAATTTTTATATAAAACAATTTTTTTTCATAAATTCCAAAGCTTTCAACCTTCAACACTATGCCAAAATTATAATTTCCTTGCCACTCAAAAATCATTAAAATTAGTTTCAAAATAGTATCATTAGATGTGATTAAGAGAAACTTAATTAAAAAGAGAAACCTATCAACTATTCTTTTATAATAAACAAAGTTCTCATTACATTATCTTTTCGCCATATTTTTTAATGTGTGTGTGTATACATTAATCATTTTTATATAACTAATTTTTTTTATATATTCGAAAGTCTGCTTTCAAAATTACATTATTTCCTTGCCATTATAAACACGTATTCTTAAAATTAGTTTTGAAATAATATTGTTGTGAATGTGTTTAAAAAAGATTTGACTAAAAAATATTATCATTAACTTTCTTTTTTTTATAATAAACAAAGTCTTCATTATACTACTTTTTTGCCCTATGTCCGCTTTATTCGTTATATTTCTTCTATCTCCTTTCCATGTTGCTCCAGCAACATGTTGTTTTCTGGTAGTAAGAACAAGCAGGCTCACAAGATGTTTTCAGTGGCAGCTCGCTGTCGGAAGAGGGCATTTACTACCGGCGATCGTTGTAGTACTAGAGGATCTTTGCAGAGATAGGAAATGTATTTTATTCAACATCGATTTGTTCAATAACATTTTTGACATAATTTTTTTTTTCATTTTCCTAAAATAAAGGTGCTTTCTTAATAACGTAAACGCATTACATAGAGTCTTATGGATTTACTTACTTTATTTGCCGATTCTAGCGTAGAAATATTTCCTATAAGTGTAAGAAAACTTTGATTCGTTTCATTTTTGTTAATAATTTGCAAATATTTTGCTCTTTTACTTAAAACCTCTTCAATTTGCCTTTTATGTCTTACTGCTAATTCCAAAGCCCTAATTAGAAAATATACATATATAATTATAATTAATTTTCTTGAAAAAAAATACAGGTAAAATAAATATAAAAAGACATGAATATTATTATGTTACATGTAATATATAAGCATAATAAAAAATTTATTTATAAAATGCATTAAATATATTATTTTTATTGACATTAATATTTTATACTTATTTATTTCTATTTAAAGTATTGTTATATACAGTATGTCAAGCCACACACATCACCCCTTTTACTTATAAATGCTGTATCACATAATGAATAAAATATTTTTATTAAAACGCACCTATAAAATTGATTGCTGTTACTGTGATCTTTTGGAATAAATCGGTAAAAACCGAAACTGAGGGAAATAAGTGTACTTTTTGAAATAAAAACATATAAAACTTTAAAATAGAACGCCAGGATCAAATCACCTTGACCTTGATATAAATTGTCATCAGGGTCATGACTCTGAATGATTTTTATATAAAGCTGTATAATAATAGACCTCGTTTTACAGGGGTAATGTGAAATGAATCTCGGGGTGACTACAGGGGTAATGTGAGATGAATCTCGTTTCGCATGGAAAGTTGCAAACTCAAGTGGAACCGTATTTTTATGAAGATGAGTAAAAGATATTGTTTATCAAGAGAGTCCAATTATAAGGGAGAATTATTGTACAAAAATTCAGATATCTTATTGATCTCTATCTGTTTAAAGTCTGTGAACATCCGCTATCGAATACAAGTTTGTTTAAATGTAAATGGAAGGCAATTTGTATTAATTCAAATTCAACTTAATAAAAAAATCATTTTAAAAAATTACATTTGAAATTTTTTAATGTTTCTTTGTTAATAATTGAGATAATTAAAAAAATGTTTTAGTCAAAGATGTTTGTTTAAAAGTTTGTTTTATTTTAAAAAGGCTTATTCAATAATATATTCAACATATGCTTTCATTTGAAATTGTAAAGTTACTACCGATTTGTTCCGCAAAATGATAATAGCATTAATCGATTTTACAGATGCGTTTTGGTAATAAAAGCTTTTATTTTCACTATTGCATGACTTTTTATGAATAAAAAAGTAATATGAATGATGTGACATATACTGCATAGTGTATATATGCGTGCGTGTGTGCGTATGTGTGTATACAGTATGCCCCAGTATGTCCCAGGATCATCGTATCATCTATTAATTGCAGATTTTTGAGATCATTTGTGAGGCCGTTTTTTTTCAGAGAAAATATGAGACAGTAGAATCTTGAAATAATACACAACCCTCATACATACTAGATCGTAGTACAGATGATACGAGGTTCCATTGTATATATAATTTTCAATCTGTGCCACATAAAAATTAATAAATAAGTCATACATTTTAGTTTTATTTTGAATATTTTACATACCTATTCCAATTATAAACTTCAAGATTGATATGTATAGCCTCTTTAATCAAGCCGTTTTGTAATAGTATACCTTCTGCTGCCAACAAGTCTCCCGCCAGTAGTGCCATTTCTGCATATTTTTCTGCAGTACTAGATAAGCTCTGCAAATTTTTTATCGATTTAATTATTTAGAGTTTATTTTAATAAATTTAACAAAATGAAGTAGATAATATATAAAAAAAATTTGTTTTACCTTTATGTATCTGATATAATCTACTATATCACATCTACCTATAGCTGCGTAAGCTTCTTCCGCAGCGTGAAATTCCTTATTATCAGTTGCCATGACAGCCATACAAGTCCACAATATTTCATTCTAATAACAATGTAAAACAATGTTATTTATAGATATATTTATGTAATTTAATGTAATGTAATTAAATTTTCTTATGTAATTTCATTAATTAATTTTTAAATAAGTACTAAAACTAATAGAAAATAATAATGTATATTAAATAAGAAAATAATAGGGGATTTTAGTGTGTATTAAATAAAAAAATAATAGGGAATATAAGGGATCATACAAACAATACATTCGACATGCAATATATAAGAACATTTACACACTCTGTTTGTATTAGTTTTTCAAAGTAATAAAAAATATCAATTATCTATGAATAAAACTACATACACAATAAAACTATATAAAATGTTTGTTTTAATATAATTTTTAATATATACTTTATTAGTAATCAATTACATATAAAAACATGTAAAATTTTATATTTTAATTTTAAACCGAAAAATTTAACATCAATTATAAGATAAAGTCATATCGGATTCATCAGAATCATATGTTCATAGGAATGTGTTTGTTACAGACATAAAAATAGATTGGAAAACCTTATGCACAAATAAATATATTATTTAAATTTATTCATTTTATAGAAATAATATGAAAAACTATTATTAATTTAGAATAACAAGTAAAAGGGAAAAAACCATAAAGCAGTCCATCAAGAGATACAATACCGTCCCGACAAGTGACAAGTATCAAGCGTATTATTTTGCTTTAAAATATATGCAGCTATAATTCGAAAACGTAATTTTAATGACATATTTGTAAGATGAGACGAAAATTTAAAAATGAAAATATCGATATTACATTTCTTTTTAGATAAGTAGCATTTTTAATTTAAAATTAAAATGAAAAATTGATTCAAATAATAATTAAAAAATTAGCAATAGCTGAAGCGTGGTAACTGGAGCACAATGAAGAACAGAAAATACTTTTTTTATCTTTTAGTTATTAGTACATTTCAAAATAATACATGCATCATACATGAACGTCTCGAATCTTTTGTTGGTCTTTAGCCGGACATTAATATTGAGCGTTAGAAAATATCAGATATATATAAAATTATGTATGAAATTATTTTAATTATTCCGCAATCTCGACATGCAGATAGACTATAATGTATTTTGCAATAATCTGGCGAATACATTCTTCGGAACAATTCCAATCATTATACTAATGCTATTATTATTATAGTATTCCTAGCATTTTCTGTTGATTTTTAAGAGACATAAAGTGAGAGTTGAGATTCATCTTAGAACTTGCTGATTGTAAATCAATTTTATTTATAGCCATATTATGAACTATTGATAATTTTAACTGACATCTTAATCAAAAATTGTCATAGACAAAAATGATGATAATCATGATAAATCTTAAAAGAAAATTTTTATATAGGAATTTTAATTTAATTCGTATTATTTCTACTTATAGGGCGTACAGGACAAAAATAAAGAAACTTTCATTATGCAAAAGGAATCAGTTATCGACTAAGCCTATTAAGAATTTAATCGGCCTAGTTGTTATTGAAATCTGATAATAAAATATTTTCAACTGGGTATACAATCTTTTTTGCTATTGATGTATGCGACTTGGTATAAGATATAATTGTGCCTCTTGATAAATCATTACCCAGCAAACACAGAATATTGCAACAACATTGCTGCAATGTTGTAATATTGCCGCAACATTGCTGCAATGTTGTAATATTGTAATATTGCTGCAATATTCTGTGTTTGCTGGGTACATATTTGTCACATTTTTTATTTTATAATTATACATAATATACATAAATATAAATACATTATTATAGAGAAACTATTATTATAGAGTTATAGAGAACATTACCTGAGCTATACGACAAATAGAAAGCGCTTCTTTCAATCTTTTGTTTGACATATGTTCATATAAATTTGTAAACAAATTGTAAAATAAGGTAGCCACAATAGCACCGTCTCCACGTCTTACCATGACCATGCCATTACGAACACTCACAATTTTAGGCTGTTTTCCAAATTCACTGTGTTACGAAAAGTATATATATATATATATATATATATATATATATATATATATATATACACATATATATACACATATATATACAGGGTGTCCCACTTTAAATAACGACCTCAAATATCTCCCGAATAATACGTTTTACAGAAAAATGTTTCAGACAAAAGTTGTATGGTTTCGAGGGGGCCATAAGATGGTACCATTGGTTTGACCTTGAAGAGTCATTTGAAGGTCACGTGAAGGTCACTTCAATTTTTTAAAATGGAACACCCTATATATTTTTGCACATTCTTGTAGCTCATCTCGAGAGCTTTCCAAAACACTATAATTAAGTTAGTTTTCATTAAGTACTTTCCGAGTTATGAGGCTTGAAATAATTTCTTAATTTTACATAAACCGTAAAATATCTTGTAAAATATTCATTTTTCGATTATCTTACCTTACCTTTATGTACAAAATAATGAGAGGAATCAATTGGTGTAAAGAAAACACATAATTGTTTCGAAAAAAAAAATGTAATTTGCAATTAACAATTACATTTTTTTTTCGAAACAATTATGTGTTTTCTTTACACCAATTGATTCCTCTCATTATTTTGTACATAAAAGTATTAAGGTAAGATAATCGAAAAATGAATATTTTACAAGATATTTTACGGTTTATGTAAAATTAAGAAATTATTTCAAGCCTCATAACTCGGAAAGTACTTAATGAAAACTAACTTAATTATAGTGTTTTGGAAAGCTCTCGAGATGAGCTACAAGAATGTGCAAAAATATATAGGGTGTTCCATTTTAAAAAATTGAAGTGACCTTCAAATGACTCTTCAAGGTCAAGCCAATGGTACCATCTTATGGCCCCCTCGAAACCATACAACTTTTGTCTGAAACATTTTTCTGTAAAACGTATTATTCGGGAGATATTTGAGGTCGTTATTTAAAATGGGACACCCTGTGTGTGTGTGTGTGTGTGTGTGTGTGTGTGTGTGTGTGTGTATACACAGAGTGTTTCAAAAGCCTGTACAAAAATTTTAAAAGGTGATAAAGGAAAAACAAATATTTTTTGTCAAGCAACAAAAGGTCGGCGTGACTTCGTTATTTCGAAAGGCGAAAGCCGACAATTAGTGGATAGCCGCTCTGAGCTTTATTTAGAGGTCAATGGTAATCATCGAGCAACTCATTTAATTGTATAGAGTAAGCAATCACTGTATTGCTTAGTAAGTAAATGTGTTGTGCGGTTTCTTGCATGTCACCTTCCGAAAAAACGAAGTCACACCGATCCTATATTGCTTAACAAAAAATAATATTTTTGTCCATCAGCCCTTAAAATTTTTGTACGGGCTGTTGAAACACACACACACACACACACACACACACACACACACACACACACACATATATATAATAATATTTGTCATTCGTTGTTCTAAATCGATAATATACAATTAATTACTTCGTTAATTATATTAATTTTATTATAAACACCTAATTAAATTTATTAATAATGTTTAACGTAATATTTTTCACTTTTTGTAAATTATTTATTTATTTCACATAAGTTTGGAAATATTTATATGCTTACATTAGCGTGTATTTTTTCCGAAAAATTTTAAATTATTTATTTATTAAAATTTTTTTAGAAAATATATTTCAACAATAAATGTTTATTTTTTAATGTAAAAAAGATGTATACTTTTCATGTTTTAAATATTATATTAGAAACTGGGACTTTATTTCCAAATAATTAAATAAAAGTGTTAAAAAACTATCAGATATTCTTTTCGCTAACTTCTTTAAAATTCTAAGTAAAATCATTTTTGTTCAAAATGTGATTAAGATAAGAGATTTTTTTAGCGAGATTTTATGAAAACAATAAATGACATAACTATTACTTAATTGATCTAAAAGTAATTTTATTTTAATGTAATTTTGATTTAAAGATATTCAATGATAAAAAATCAATAAAATGCAACAGATAATATTTTCTCCCATTATTTTCGCAAAGAAAAAATTATTTCAAAAGTTAAAAAAGTAATCAAAATCAATAAGTTATTTTATAGTTAAAAACATTTAATTACTCTGGAACTACTTTAAAATTATTTAAAAAGTATTCGATGCTTTAATAATTAGCAATTTGTAATGAATGTTAAAATAATATATTCTTTTCAATTAATCAACAATACCTGCTTTCCTTGTCAATTCTTGTTCGCCGTATTACTTTGCGATCACTATAATGAACACAATTAGGGCATAACCATACCGATAAATTCGCATCTAACATTGCAGCTAATACATTTGCATCAGTTGCCCATGCAATATTTTGCGCCATTGCAGCTAGAACATATAGTTTAAGAAGGACATTGATAAACTATTATAATTTTAATAATTTATATTGACATTTAAAATTATTAGTAATATTATATATTATAATATAATATAATATTATAATATTATATATTAGTAATATTATATTATAATATATATTATATAATATAATATACATCTTACAGATATATATTACAGATGTATGATCATACATACAGATTTGATAAAGATTGAATCAACTCTCTTGAGAGTATAGAGCACAGTAAATTGAACAGAAAAGTCATCAGTATCATTTTGCAATTTTCGCAATAATTATTAATTAAAAAGGATTGGCCAATATGTGCGCATTTCGCGCGGCTAAATTATGAGATGTGTATTTTCTAGGTAGCGAACTTCATATGGCAACGAAAAGTTTGATCGTGTATACCCTAATTTTTATATTTTTGTTGCCATATGACACTCGCTAATATATCTAAAGCGCATATCTCATACCGTCTAACCGCGCAAAACATTTGTTCATTCGCCAATCTTTAATTAACATTTCAATAATTATTTTTCGAAAACTGTAAACTGGTAAAACACTTTTCTGTTCTTATCTGTATTAATAAACGTAGAGATATGCATAACTTTTTCTAATAATGTGGACATCTCGATATATATAACAAAAGTTGTAGCTGTTTAAAATGAATACAACGATATGTATAATTTAATGTTACATTACAGTTTAATATTACATATTATATGCGTTTTATCAATTTGAATCGATATAATATGTAAAATTATATTTAATTATTGCAGGCAGCGTTTACATTTTCGATTTGGCTACCCTACGATATGATCAACTTAACGTGCGTTAGATTGATGTCATGTTATCATTTGATAGTGTGCGAAAAATATAAGTATAAAAAATTATAGTAAGTATAAAAATTATAAAATATTTTTTTTATCAAAAATTAATAGTGATTTTATTAGAAATTTTCATTAGAAAATATTAAAGTCGCGCATATATTTTAAAAGTTATTCGTTTTATAATTTACAAGTTATTTATGTTTAAACCAATAGTTGCATAAATAATACGATGATGCATAAATAATAATTTAATTAATGATAATAGTTAGCATTTTAATTAAATTAGTACCATTAGAAAATATTTCACAATTTTCAAAAACTATATTTTAATATTTAATAAAGTTTATATTTATTTTAGCCAGCAGTTTTTGTATAAGCATAATACGATAAAATAAACAAACCGCGTCGCAAATAACATGATGTATGATGTATTTATGTCATAAAATGCTGAAATTTATTAAATGTTCCTTCATTGGTTCATAGGCTTTCTATGTATACTTTTTCATACACTGAGTATTATGATGAAATGATATACGCCAATCTGTAACTCTGATAATGAATCAGAAATTGACCATATTGCAGGGCCAAAAGTAGACATTGCTTGCAATATTTCAAGCCGACATAAAATATGTAAAATATTTATATTAAATCATACATTGTTGTATTGATTTCAAACAGTACAACAATATTTTTACTATGTTGATACATTATAAAATAGCATATCTCTTCGTTTATTAACAGATAACTTTTTTGTAAATAGCCACTAGACTCAGACAATAAAGTTCAGTCTACAATACATCATTTTTAATTAAAAGATAAAAGATTATGGCCACTTTTGATGGGATACCCAATATATATATATATATATATATATATATATATATATATATATATATATATATATATATATTGGGTATCCCATATATATATACACGCGCGCGCGCGCGCAGGCGTGTGTGTATGTACATTTTTATACCTATTTTACAAACTCTCCCGAATCCTGTAGTCCTTATTGCGATTAAAAACAGATCTTTATTGACATCTATTAATGCTAACTGTCGATCCTTTATGCTAATATAACTTAATGCAACTTGCATCACACCATGCAAATGTGAATACGATTGACTTTCCACTATCGGCTTGTTATAAGATATCTCCAAAATATGAAGTACTGAAAAGTAAATGAAAACCTTATACAAATTCTCATTTCTAAATAATATTTTTTTAAATACGAATTATACAAATAATATATAAATAATATAGAAAATTTTTTCCATCTTGCAATTTTTTATTGAAAAGAATCTATATCTTCTAAATCTGTTGTAATAAACATACACAAATAAATAATATATTAACGTATAAATACAATATAATGATATTTAAATATAATTTAGCTTTTTTTATATATGTATACACATATAAAAGAATTTGTCTATCTTAATATTAAAATATATTATATAAAATCAAAATGAGATAATTCAATGCTAAAACTTAAATTACCATAAATATCTTATCATAAAACAATATTTTACTATAAGATATACCGGAATATCATAATTTTTTATATATATGTTAAAAATCCCTATATAAATATACTATGTATAAAAAAACCACAGATCTTTCATTTAGTGCATAGATTCTAATCTTGTAAGTAAAAATAAATAGCTTAATAGCCTTGATAATTGTACTTATTACATACATTTATGTATTATGTAATTATACTTGTGGCATTATTATGTGATTAAGAAAAATCATTGTGAATAAAAATATCAGCTTAATATTAGTGTGCAAAAAGATTTTATAATTTATGATTTCAATATTATGCGACAGATAGTAATTTTTAAAAATTTTCGTAGAAAAAAATTAGCCGAAAGACATTTCAAACAACAATTATTACGTATATAGTATATATGTATATCTTACATTTTTCATTACTCTGATTCCTTATAACTAAAGTATCTGCACACAATGATAAGCAAGGAATACATAGTGGTTCTTCAGTACATCCTTTCCATCTTGGAGTACCCAATAAACGGCCTTGATAATTGTACAATGACAAAGTATTAAATTCCACAATTAGAAAGTGCCTAGAAAATTGTGCGTAATAGTTAATAATGAGATAATTTATACATGCAACAGTGTAATTACTAATTACATTATTCATCTATAAGATCATAATTTATATATATATGTGTGTGTGTGTGTGTGTGTGTGTGTGTTATAATATGTAATGCAAAAAAATTAATGATGTAAAGTTATATTATTTTATAATATAAGTAATATCATAATTATACTTCTATTGTCTACAAAATAATTATTATTTTAAATATGCTTCCAATTACAAATCTTTAATATTTCTTTAATATAATTTCAATTTTTGTTGTGTTAGATGTTATTGTAAGCGCTAGTATGGATCGACAAGATGACCACCCGACGCATCAAGAATCTGATATCAAACTAATATTCTTATTTTTTCCCCCTTTAAAACAATCTTCTAAACAACTTGTATTTAAAATATTTTTTTACTATAATACATATTTTAAGAAATAACAGCTTGTAGCACTTTAAATGGACCACACTATATATATGTGTAACAAAAAAATTATTGTTAAATACCAGTTTTGATATATTAAACTTGATAGAATTACTAAAGGGGTGATAGAATTACTGTAAATAATAAATCGATTTAGGATCCTCAAGTTCTACAGTGTCAATAAAAAACGATTATTTTTCTTTAACTTTTTTCTTTTAATATGATAGATTCCTATCAATATAGTAAATATAATAAATCAATATAATAAAAATCATTATTTTTTCTATCTTTAATTTTGTAATAATATAATTTTGAGATTCATACATTTTGAGATTGATACATTATTTTACAAGCAAAATATTCTTAAATTTTTAACATGAAAAATTTATAAGAATTACATAATCTTGGTTTAGAGTAGAAATCGTTAAATCTTATCGAGATTGTCTATTAAATTTTTAAAGAATTTAATGCTATTTATATAAACTTGTTTCCAATTGGAAATCATGTCGCATAAAGTAATAACGATAAAAGTAATTGAATTTGTTACTTGTTACCGAAAAAAAATGTAAGATTATTTATTCCATTATAGATAAAATTTATAATGATGTTACAGTTATAGTCATCTTTATAATGTTGTTATAGTCATCTTTCTCTGTAACTGTAATAATGTAATAATATATTACGGTTAATGATTATTTTTATTTTCTGATTCTGAAATCCATATAATAGTAAAATCTATATTGTTGAAAAGTATATATAACTCTCTAAACTATTTTAATTTGATGTTCTTTAATGAAATTGTTAAAGCGTAGAATCGATTTAAAACTATTTAATAGATTTGACTCAATTAAATCTTAAAAAATATAGTACTTGCTATACTTATTTTTTAATAATGCACAATATCTTATTGTAAAAAAGTGAAAGAAAAACATTGGAAGAAAGAATAGAAGAAAAGATTATAATATTAATGTAAAAAAAAAGAAAAAATAATTAAGTTTTTCTTTTTTGAGCACAGAAATTTTAAATTTATATGATGCTATTAAAATAATACATATTTAAGAATTTTATTTAAGATAATTTATTGTCTTTTATGTCAATATAATTTGAAAATTTCAATAATTTTTTTTTTTAATTCCACTTATATATAAGAAATAAAATATAATGTTTTTTCATATGTTAATTAATTATAATTATTTTTATTTAAAAATAGATTCAATTTAATTTGATTTTCATTTAAAAAATAATGCAATCACTAAATTTTTTACAAAAGAGCGGCTCTAGATTAAAAAATTTCATATAAAATGTATATATTGAGAGAGAAATAAATGATTATTTTATATATATTAAATACATTTATAATAACTTACTTTTCTGCCAGCAGTATAGTAGATATGCTTCTTTTCAAATTAAATATTGCCGGTGTATTCCAATTTGTTACAGAATAGATGTGGCATTGTGCAAGTGTGGTAACGACTAAATGACCAAAGCCAAATTCGAGGTGTACAACACGATCGGAAATTTCTAATATTTCATGCACCTCATTTCCAATATCTCTAATCTCGATCATCTTTCTTTTTATCAACGTGGCTTCATAATTATCCCACTCTAATCTCCTTAAATATTACATAAAATTTATAAATATTATTATATATTATATCAGAAGACAAAGAATGTAGGGTGCATATAATAAGAATTTGCGACAAATTATTCCCTTATGATATTAACAAGGAACATTAACACACTTAACTTATGATATTAACAAAAAACACACTAACTTAACAGCCAAATGTCTCTCTTCGATTTCGACGAGATGTTATAATTTAAATTCGCATTAAGAGAGGTACTTTTTTATTTATTCTTTAATTATTTACGATGCTTTACATTCAAGTCATCTCCGATCAATTTAAATATATTCTTCACAATCTATAATACGAAATTATCTTATGCAAGTCTCAATAAATTACAAACTTCGTAGTTTTATTAAAATTCTAAAAGTTATAAAGATGTCCTATTCAAATATTTCTATATAACAATATAATATATAAAATCTTGTGCAAAAATTGTAATTTCTTATATTAATCAAAATTTATGAACAACTAAAGAAGTGGATTTTTGAATAACTACATTTGTAGAAATATTTCACAGCTTTTGATCATAATGATAAACTTGATAAACTGGAATTTAATGGAATAAAATGGGAATTTTATTTTCAGATTTTTAACGTATATTTATATTACCACCTCTATTCAAGAAATATATTTGAGTCTTAAAAAAAATTATATTTTAATCCCATATATAGCATCGTATATTATTCTTTCTTTCTTTTCTATATTTCTTTTAATTTGGCAATACTTGACAATGATTGGAATTATTGAGAGAACATGCTCGCTGTATTTCCATTTGAGCAAAATACTTAATTATTGACACATCAATTTTTTGCAATTATTACAATAATTCCAAATTATTGATTCCAATTTTTCTTTTTAATATTTTCTGATTGATCTTGTTATCTATACGTTTAAAGTATGATTAATATTTATTGAATTTTTATATTATTTTGTCGAAAATATGAATAAAAAGAAAGATCGAAACTAATGCTAAATGAAATAATTTTTAATTTAAATTTTTTGCACCAATTGAATAACATGAAAAAATACTAAAAAATCATAAATATAACCAAATTTAATATTTGTATTATACAAAAATGACATTAAAAAAGGCAGAAATATAAATTAATAAACAAATTTAATCATAAATATAATCATAAATCATAAATATAATAAGGCTCTGATAATTTCAAATACAAAAAAAAATTTTAAATTACAATAGGCAATAAGAGCCAAACGCGGTAAAAAGGGCGCACATTAATTTCAAAGTTTACATAAAATGCTAAAATTGTGAACATTTCGATCTCTTTTTCTGGACCATCCTCATCGCAAAATTAAGTTTGAATTAAAATTAATTCTGCATGTCGTTATATAAATCATATATAAATATCATCAGGAATTAAAATGAAAAAGCGCGGTCAATGACATGTTAGATAATAAATATCAGATTGTTTGTACTGACATTATGACACTAAAGTTATGAGAATCTAATAAAAAGATAAAACAAATAAAAAAGATAAAAAAAGAGGCGTCTAATAGTATTATATAATGTTTAAATTCTGATGAGATTTCTTTATTTTATTTTATCAAAATTTACCTATCTATAATGTGTCCAGTCAAGAGTTTTCCATTACCGCATGCCATAGCCACTTGCGTACTATCGCTGGACCAAGTGATGCTGTAAATGCTGCCAGTATTTACTTTTTCCATAGAATGCAGCCACTAAAATATGGCAATAGTATATTATTAATTATTAATAAATAAATTCATATGTGATGGAGAAAAACATGAGAGGATAAATTATTCAACTCAAAATTAATATAATATACTGGACACAGAGAGATGCGTGCTATACAGTACATAAAAAATTAAAACTCTCTTGTAGTAATACCCAAACTTAATCTTTGCAAGAATATTAGTTTTAACCTTTAAATTAAATCTTTTTAATAAAAGAGATTTTTTATATCTTTTTCATATAGTAGATTATTAATGTAATGAACATGTAACTTATAACAAATTTTATTAACATATAATAAATTTTTATAATATTATAAGAAATGTACACACACATATACATATATATATATATAAAATTATTATTACAATCTATGTATATGAATAAAAATATTTAGCTCAATTAAATAATTTAATTTATAAGATAAAAGATTTTATTTATATAAAAATTAGTTTCTATTGTACATCTTAAATATATTTAGTCCATTTTTCAAAAATCATAATTATATCTAAATCTCCCATATAGAAATCAGAAATTAAATTAGTAAAAATAGTTGTTATAATCTTACTAACCACTTTGCAAGTTTCATATAGTTTTTATTGCTTAAACTTAGATAGCGCGTCGCATAGTGATAAGCAAACTTTTCATTTAACTGAAAGATATTATTTAGTTATTTTTTTTATTTACCAGAAGGATAATTATAGAAAGAAAAAATACCTCTTTTAGTTTCTAATATTTAGTCTCTTTAGTTTCTGAATAATATATCTACAATTTTTTAATACGACGTTTTAATAACAGACTATTATGAATTTAATATATATTATTTTAATTAAATTTTTGTTCATGTTTTAAATTGTATATGAATGTGTATTTGATATAATGCAGTTTTTACAAGATGTTTCAGGACTTGTGGGATAAACTTCAGAGGATGATAGAATTCATCAAGAAAATCAATCAAGGAACCTGTATGTTTTTCAACACATTCTTAAATAACGTGCATTCTTTTTCGAACCGCCTGTGAAATAGACAACTGATCGCAAGACAACATTGCAATTGACGCATAACGATACTGATTTCACGTTCTTTTAATTTTGTTTTTACTTTATTTGTTATTCTTTTTAATTGTATTTAAAAAATGTGAACTAATATTATCAGATGTTACGCGTAATCCTATCACACACTAATTGCCTATCTCATAGCCGATTCGAACAGATATGCTTAACAATGCTGAAGGATGCATCAGAAGACACAATTTCTTGACTTGAAAAATTGATTTTCCAAGTGAAATCTCTTGAAGTTTGTCCCACGAGTCCTAAAATATCTCATATAAATTAAAAATTTGTATTCATTGTTGGAAAAGAATAGCAACTTAAGCTTTCATCTTATTAAGCTTCAATCTTATTTTATTTTAATAAAATTTCTATCTTATGCATTATTATATAAAACAAAATATTAGTAAACGTTAGAAATTGTTGATTAGTCTCACCCCATTTTTATCACAAAGCTTGATTGTATTGAATGATCCAACAGCAAAATAGTTACCCGAGGGACACCAGCTAATTGCTGTTATAGGATAATCACCAATACCACTGCTATATAATAATTGATTATTGTTAGCATCCCATACCTGTGTTGGAAAATATTGTTATTTGTTTTGCAGCATAAAATATACAAATTATATATAAACATTATGATCTTCAGACAAGAAAAAAAAATTAAAGAAGAATTGAAAAAGAACAAAAAGATTTTAACCGCAACGAATGAAAGAAAGATTTCCGATTTCTTACAAAGGAATTAAGAAGGAAAATTAAAATATCCTAATTTTACATAAACTATAAAATATCTTGTAAACGTAATAATGTCTCGTATATGTAATTTTGCCTATTCTGCGCTTAATATTTTGTATACTATACTTAGTATTTTGCACTAATATTTATAAGGAATCGATTTATACAAACAAATTAGGATAGTTTCATTTAAAAAAACTAGATTGATCTTAACATAGCCTTAGCATCAACACTCAAAATCAAACTAATATTTCTATCTTTTCTTCCCCTCCAAATCTTACTTGTATTTGAAAAATTTTTTTAATGCATTGTTTTCGAGATATGATGGTGCGGAAGTTAAAATAGAACACCCTGTATATCTGTTTGCTAAGTTCGTGGTTGTATAAACACGTTTATTTGTGTTCATTGCACTAATTTATTATTACCTGTTAACCTTGGACATATTTTAAATATATATTGGAAATATTTTAATTTTCTTGTGTGGCTAGTTCTATTTTTTAATAAAAACACAAAATATTTATCCTTAATATATACACACACACACACACACACACATATAATAGATTTACCCCATGAAATTAAAACACATTTGATTTTTGTTAATAAAAACTTATTTTTAAAATAAGTTTAATTAATTTTTGTATGACAAATATTTTGTATGATATATAAAATATATAAAATATATAAAATAGCATTATTATATCATAGATTTTATATTACAAATAGTAAACTATAAAATTATTTAACTCTTACTGCACGATAATATATATATATAAAAATTTATTGATAATTGATGACTTTGTGAAATTGCGAAGGAAAAATTATTGCCATATGAAGTAAGGCATTAGTTAAAACGTATATCTCATGACAATTTTGAAATAGAAAGAACAGTACGTGTGTGTGTGTGTGTGTGTTGCGTTTGTACTTAAATGATCCATTGGGATATCAAATTTATATGAAATATCAAATTCATCTTAAATTAAAAATTGACAGATAAACAAAATCGAAAAAGAAAACAACGAAAAGTCGATTTCCTAGATAATAAAGCGACAAAAATTTTTGGAATTGTATCTATCGGATATGTTATAATTTTCTTCATCATATTTTGTATTTATTTTTTTCATCTTTATGTATAATTTATCATACATATTTATTCTATTATAACTAAGACTGATAGCAAAATGTAACAATTAAAAATTACGTACCTTGTATCTACAATCTTCGCTTCCAGACAATATAAGATTATTTTTCCAGCATGCAATAAGTACGAGACTATCATGCGCATGCCACTGAAAAAAATTAAATTGTATATATAATTTTAATGTATATATATATATATATACATATATATATATATATATATATGTGTGTGTGTGTGTGTGTGTGTGTGTGTGTGTGTGTGTGTGTGTACATATACATATATATATATATATATATATATATATATATATATATATATGTATGTATAAAATTTAGTCTAAATTTTTTTTCATAAAACAAAATCATCAAATTCTAGAACTTTCATAATCAATTTATTTAATTTATAATGAAATTCAGTATGATAAATGTTTACTTTAAGTTACGCAGCACATAAATAATTTCTAAAAACTTTCTACAACCCTGAATGTAACAGAGAATGAGAGTAATTTTATTAGAATATACCAGATCCGTACTCTTGAGAAGTTCCAGCGGGTTACAGCAAGAATTTTTTATATTAATTAATGAGATAAATTAATATAAAAAATACATACTTTGTATAAAATAATGTAAAATTATATATTGCAAATGTAAATGTGTGTTGCATTTACATAAGCAGAAGATCAATAATTTATTTTATTAATAATTTTATGAAGAATTTAGGAAATAGCAATATTGCGGGAAGAGAAAAGGAAGAATATAAATTATTTAATATTAAATGCAAAACTAAACAATAAGATAAAAATATACCTTGTGAGACTTGGAATTAGAATTAAGTGACTGCAGGATTAAATTTGCACCCTGGGAGTATAATATCGTTGAACAGTCAGGACTCCAGCTTGATGTTAATATGGGAAGATTTGTTTTAATTATTGTAGATCGAAGCATACCACTACGAGACCAAATTTTGATTAATCCATCCTCACCAGCTGTAATTAAGGCCATTTTTCTAAACAATGAATTTTTAGAGATAAAATGATGCCGCCATACCAGTCAATAATGCGGAACCATCGTTACTCCATCTTCCTACTATCGTTGCCCCCTTATGAGCATTAACACTTTTTTCAATGCGACCATTTTTATTGACCAAATGGTATTGACCTAAAAAATGAATATTATTTTAATAATGTTAATAATATTGTTTTAAAAGCTTCTCTCTTATATACTCTTGTATATCTGTCTTATATACTCTTCAATTAGACACACTTCTAGTTAAATAAAAAAGAACTTTTTATATTACCAATCTGATACAATTTTTTTATATTTTATATTGTTAATCAAATTATTATATTGTTAATTCATTCATTTTTTTAAGACTTAATATTTTATACCTTTTTATATATAATACTTTCAATAAACTATTAATACATCTCTTTAATACTTTTAATACTTTCTTAATATTTACAATAAAAAAATTATGTAATCAAAAAGATAATGTAATCGGAGAATTTCCGTTTCAGAAGTGATATATTTACATGCAAACTATGTATAATAGTTTGAAAGATAAGAGGAAACGAGTATCAGAAAGAGGAAATATGTATGAGTATGAGAAGGTATATGTATGAGTATGAGAGTAATGTATGCGGAAATAAAGACAGGAAATAGCATGGGATAAGGAATAAGGAAGTAAATGTGCAGGAATGGGTCGAAAGAGAGATAAAAAGAAAGAAGGTAGGCAATGGCGGAATAAGGACGCGATGGGCAAGGTAGATAGGATTGGATTTAGCAAGAACTAAGAGAAGCGAATAGGATAAAAGAAGGAAATTCGATTAGAGAAAAGGCAAAAGGTAAGGAAAACAAAAAAAATATACAAGGGCGAAGAAATGGAAAGTAAAAGAAAATGATAGGGCAGAGGCCTATTGCAGAGAAGGAGAGGGCAAGGACCTATTGCAGAAAGAAAGAGAGAGAGAGAGAGAGAACAAGGAGATTGAACATGGGATTGATGTAAAAGAAAGAGAGATGAGCTGAAAGGAGGGCTGAAGGGAAAAGGAAAGAAGGGGTGAGTATTTAGGTCAAGTAAAAAGATGCAGAGATTTTTAATGAGAGAAAGGGAGAGGAAGAGAGGAAATGTTAGTTTAATTATAAGAGAGATTAAAAAGCTAAGAATGAAAGGAAAGAGATAGAAGAGGAAAGAAGGAAGAAAATAGAGGAGATAAGTTAAAGACTTAAGATTGCAGGAAGAGAAGTGAAAAAAGGAAGGTTGAAAGGCAATATTGAGTATTATAATATAACTAAATTAAATATAATTTTAACATATAGTTATAATTGAAAAAAAATTATTAATGTTATTTACAAAAATATATTTTTTAATAATTAATATTATAAATTAATTTTATACCTTCAAATATAACATATATATTTGTATAATTTTTATTATTGAATTCAAAGAATATTATCTTTTACATTACAAAGAGAAACTTACAATAATTAATATACAAGATGTCTCGTGATAAAAGTTTTAATGACATATTTTTGAGTAAAAACCCGAGATGAAAATCCTAATCCTGAAGAGAAAATCCTTCAAATGAATAATATTATACACCTCAAAATAAATAATATACCATCAGCAGTTGTTATTAATAATACATCCAAAGATGATTTCTTAGCGATGGAAGTATTAGGATGTGGATGCCATTGCATATCAGTGGGATAAAAATCATTTGGAAATTCAGCCACAACGGTAGAATGTGCAATACCACCTTCTAAATGCCAACATATTAATAAATGATCTTGTCTGAAACAAACAATTTAATATTAATATTAATATTAATAAACTTTTAATATTAATAAACAATTTAATATTAATAAACTTTTTTTATATGACTTTCATGCAAAAAAAGACAAAAAAATTCCAGGTAAAAGTAAAAAATTAGAATATTTATTTTATTATAAAAATATAGATTAAATGACAATTATAAGATTTATATTTATATTTAATATAATAACAATTTTTCACAACACAAACAATAGTTTTTCACTATAATAAGAGAGAAAAGAGAAAAAGAGGATATATATTTATAATTTTTAAATATATTAAAATATTAACATGCGTTATATACAAATACATTTATTTTTTATGCCATATATTATTTAAACTATAAATAAAAAATCCCAAATTAAAAAAAAGAAATATCTTTGTCGATACATGAAAAAATAAGTATATACTAATAAATATACATATGTATATGTTATTTAGAGTCTATGTATGCATGTATGTATATGTATATGTGTATAGAGTATCCCAGAATTCACAGATACAAAATGCACATCATAACTTGATTGTTTATGCCAAAAGGCATAAACAAGAAGGCATTCCTTAGAAAAGGAATTTATTTTGACAATATACTTTGTTTTTACTACAATATTTCTATTTTAATTCTTCAAAACGTGAAGAAACTTTAACATTCCAGAGATAAACTGACTTTGTAAAATTGTTAAATCTTACCTTTATGTATGAATGTTATATTATAGAATATACATGTGTTATTTTTATTTAAAGCAACATAATTATAGTAGATTGACTTACCCACACGAATATATTTCTTCTGTTGAGCTCCATGCGACGCAAGCAACTAAGCGTTTATGTGCATTATTGTCTTGTACAGATATCTTAAATTTCATATTAAATATGTTGTGACACGTATAATAGTAATTTTGATGATTATTTTAATAAAAACGAAAGCTACAATCTATACACACTTTTTCTCACTTCATAGTTTAAAATAGTTGTAAAGAAATTAAGATTAATTGAAAAAATACAAGTAAAAGCAAGTATTATCGATAATATGTATATAATTATTTGTTATTGTGTAATAATTTTAGTTGCGGCAGAAATCGTTACGTTATTCTAACTGGCGCAGATATATTTTGTGTTTACTGCTTCATTCCGTAATGGTAACCATGACAACGAAGAGTGGCTTTTTATCAATACTAGAGGTTTTTTATCAATACGAAGGCTGTGTTCCAAAATTCACTGCCAGTACTGAAAATCTATAGTGTACGTCACGTAAACTATAGATTTTCAGTACTGGCAGTGAATTTTGGAACGCAGCCTAAATAAGAGACTGGCTATCAAGGGGCCACTTTTGATTGGTCTGCCATTTTTAGGAAACTCCCGCTCATATTCAAATTTTATTACTCTATAATTATTACTCTATTTTGAATAATAAATAATTTTATACTCTATAATTTATTACTCTATTTTGAATAATAAATGATTTATATTACTATAGAAATACTGAAAACTAATTTTTAAAATTTTTCTAAATAATATGTCAAAATAATTTTTCATATTTAATATTTAAATAAGATAAAATTTATTACTGTAATTTAATTATTATTATTTATAATATTAATATTATTAATATTTAAATTTAAATAAAATTTATCATTATAATTTATACAATATTTCTTATATTATCTATATATATATATATAATATATTCATTATTTATTTATAATATTTATTATTAGTAAATATCATTTATATTCAAAATAGGATAATTAAAATTTGAATATAAGCGGGAGTTGCCTAAAAATGGCGGACCAATCAAAAATGACCCCCTGATGGCCAGTCTCTTATTGGAGGGTCTCTAAAGCCGGGTCTACAGGGCCAATACTCGACCGTGATTGGTCGATTTTCTTACGCTTACGTCTTAAGGTGCCTTTACATGGGAGCGTCTGAGCGTCGAGCGTCTGCGCAGAAAACCATTACCAGACCATTGCGCAGATGAATCCTGCGATAACCGGCTTAAGCCGGTTATACAATAGCTGTCGTAAGTCGGGTGTCGTAAGAGTTGACCAATCGTATTTGATTATTCTTCTCTAAAATCAACTGTGATTGGTTAAGGCTGATGGCAGAGAACGAAATGTTAGCGCTTACGTCTGTCGTAGTCATGGACATAAAGTAAGGCAGAGAAAAACGTACATGCAATTTACGTATACGTTTTTCTCTGTCTTACTTTACGTTCACGACTACGACAGATGTAAGCGCTTACATTTCATTCTCTGCCATCAGCCTAACTCTTACGACACCCGACTTACGACAGCTATTGTATAACCGGCTTAAGGCTAATATTACATTTGTCGTACGACAAATTTTTTAAGCACATTGATTGGCTGCGGGATAATAATTTTTTGAATCTTTCGAAACTTTCTTTCCCGCAGCCAATCAATGTGCCTAAAAAATTTGTCGCGCGACAAATGTAATATCGACCTAAAAGCTACGCCAATCATGAATCAAATGCGCGAAACACGTGTGACGGTAAGTTGAGTGCCAAGAGAGTGCAGCTATAAGGAGAGAATAGACGTTTCTCTCATTTTTTTCTTAGTCTTACGAATGCGAAAAAAGCGCGGGATTAGACATTTTAGAAAATTGTCAAAATTAGGAAATTATTGAAAAAAAAATATTCTACGTCAAAAACTGCATGTACATACTTTGAAAGTGTACAATCTGTACGAGAAATAAGTAATAAAAACGAGTATCTAATAATAAAAAAAACAAGTTGGTGGATAAGAATTTTTTTACCGACACTCGTGCGCTGCTTTCTACGAATCTACGTAAAATTCGTTTTTAATACTTTGGCGAATGCTGGGAATGTAAACTAGGTTAGGTTATCTTTGACATCTTTATATGTTTTTAACGGTAAAAGGGAGAAAGTGTTTGCCTTTAGAGGTACTACTAATTTACTATCGTATATTCTGTGAATTTTCTTCCCCTTGAATATATTTTCATCGCGAAAAGTCATCGCATCTACGAAGATGTTGCGAAAAGTAAACAGTTTACTACAAATTGTTGTGAGTATATCTTGTTTACATGAAGAAATTTTCGACGAAAACTGATATTTACAATTGATTATTTTTGTAAAATTGACATTAAATTGACAGGCTTATGGACAAAAAATGAGCAGCAGAAATTTGAACTTTGTACCTATTGTAGTGGAACAAAGTGGACGTGGTGAACGCGCGTATGACATTTACTCACGCCTTTTAAAGGAGAGAATTATTTGTCTCATGGGTCCGGTACGATAAATAATTTCTTTTTATCAGACATTAATTTATAATCTTGAAACAATCCATTCAGTATCCTCTTATAGATTACGGATGATGTATCTTCCGCGGTAGTTGCTCAACTTCTTTTCTTGCAATCGGAAAGCAGTAAAAATCCGATTCATTTGTATATCAACTCACCTGGTGGGAGCGTAACGGCAGGGCTTGGAATATACGATACTATGCAATATGTTCTTCCACCTGTCTCTACGTGGTGTGTAGGTCAAGCATGTTCTATGGCTAGTCTACTTTTAGCTGCTGGAACTAAAGGCATGCGTCACTCTTTACCAAATGCTAGAATCATGACGCATCAACCATCGGGAGGAGTACAAGGCCAAGCTACAGATATTCAGATCCAAGCTTTGGAAATTATCAAATTGAAAAAACAAATCAATGGATTATATGTAAAACATACTGGACAAGATTTAGAAAAAATAGGTATATATATATATATATATTGTACTAGATTTTTTTGTCAATTTAGTAAAGTATTTTTGTATTTAACAAAATAATTAACAAATGTTCTTGCATAGAAACGAGTATGGAGAGAGATAACTTTATGAGTCCGACAGAAGCTAAGGAATTTGGAATAATAGACAAAGTGTTGGCCCATCCTATGCAAGAAGAATCTACAGAAACAATAGAGAATACAATAAGTGCAACGACAAAGCCTTAATATCGTTGAATAGGACACAGGTATACAAATTTGGTTTCATTGTTGTAACAAATGCATTAAAAAAATGTATTTATCAATATTTAATATAAAATATTTATAAAACAATTATAAACTATATTCTATTCAACTGTGCTTGTGTAAGGGGTATATTTACCCTTTTTCAAATTTTGGTATATACTAATTTATAACAGAGCAGAGAGAGAGAGAGAGAGAGAGAGGAGAATATCATTGCGGGGATAATGTGACTGCCTATATTCTTTCTTTGCGATATATCTTCATAATTAAAGACAAGCATGTACGTTGCTAAAAGCAAGTGTCTATAACTTGCAACATATGAAAAAACCTATTCACCTTAAAATATAATATGATATGTTAAAAGTTTGCTTCTATTGAAGTTTTATAGCTTAATATATAATTGTGCGAGTTACTTAAAATTTACAGATTTATTTTAATATTCTTATAGATCGGTAAAAATCAGTAAATATATCGTTTTCATATATATACCCTGTGTTTGTATAATTATTATCTTAAAATTCTCTATAATTTGTTATTGTGAATATCACATGCACGCGCGGGTGCACACATTTTTACATATTTATTAAAATATTTTAATTTACGTATTTATTAACTTTTTTAAAAATTTCAAATACATGTATGTGATCTTATTTGATCATACTCTGACAACAATTAAGAAAACAAAATTCGTATAAGATAATAAACAGATCATGGAAGACAAAACCTTGCATCCTAAAAAATATATATACATATAGATAAATTTAATATGTAATAAATGCGAGTGTTTTATAACGCGGTATATCTTTATAACTTTTAATAATAATGTGTATGTGTGTTGTGTGTGTGTGTGTGTGTGCGTGCGTGTGCGTGTGCGTGCGTGTAGTATTTGAATATATATACTTAATAATCTTAGATATCAAAATATCCCATTTAAGATCTATTATCACCAGGAATGCTTTATATAAGAAAAAGCTCTACAATGAGATATATATATTATAAAAAAGAAGGAATAATTTGTGTAATATAAAGTGTGTTAGTGCCTTAAAAAGAATTATTAAAAGTAAAATTGCTCATAAAAATCGACTGTAGAAAATGTCTCAAAAAAAGAAAAAGAGAAAACTATTTTTGTCAAAACTATTATCATCCCTCGCGAAAGGCCAGTCTTGTGCGTCATTTATTTTAATGACATTCGTAATAGAGAACTTATTGCGGACAGACTTGTGCGTGTGCGAGCATCAGTATGTCTTTCTTTTCTTTCGGAAATCTAAGTTCTCGTCCCGCTAACCGCGCAGTTTCCAGTTCACGTTCGGCTAAAGCCAATTCCATTGCCACGACTCCGCCACCACTCTCGTGTTCTCTAGCCACCCAATCTAATGCCATTTGGCTACGCATATCGTCGTCTAACGCCCGATGACTATAATGCGCGACTACTTCCTGTCTACTGCATTGCCTCTCTCTCATAGCTTTTAAGGAGCCATTCCAATGAAGCAATTGAAAGACTGTCATTAGTTCTTGAAATTCCAACATTGTTCTTCCACGATTACACTCCAACATGAAACGAAACGCACCTATACCTGTATTTGGATCTTCTTTCTCGTCGCCACTTCCCTGAGAAAAAATATATACATATATATATATACACAATCATCTTTACTATAATTTAATACAATAAATAATTTGATTATTTTATTTACTTGTGCTTGGCTACTGACTCCATTTGGCGTTGCCGAAGGTTTCGCAAAACTGGCCCTTGCTTCTGCGACAGCTTTCTCGATAAAATCATCGGTGATTTTTCTCGATGGATGTTCATTAAATACAGAATTCATCAGTGCAATTTTTGCAGCCGATCGGCGCGCTTCTGCCTTTGTAGGACAATTTTGAAAGCTCCCGAAACAAGATCCTCCAGGAAGCGTTACATAACAAATATAAGGTGGATTAGCACCAGGGACGGATTCATAAATGACTAATGCGCCGTTTCTCAATTCTGCGCCTCTAGCTTGTTTCATTTGCCAAAATTCCTGTAATGCTTCCACAACATTTACTGTATCCAAAAAGAAAAAAATTAATATAGACAGCTATATAAAATGGTATACGTGTGTGTGTGCGTGTGCGTATGCGTGTGTATATATATACATATATATACATGTATACACACACATACACACACACACACACACACATTATATATAAGATAGAGAAATCTCTTTTACAACTATGATAAAATTAAAATAAGATATTTAAGTGTACCTCTGCCATAACCTTGACTGTGTTTTGCAAAGCTGTTCACAACTGTATCTACAGCTTCTCTTAAAACTTGCTTAGCACGAGCATCTACCAGTCCACCTGTGACCCCCATATTTTCAGGAACGCGAGATTTTGTTTTAACTGGCATCATGCCCTGCATCACTCAAAAACTTGCACTCATTTACTCTGGAAGCACAATGTTCCTTCTAAGTAATTTCTAAACTATACTTTCGCACGCAATATTTTTTCTCGTATTTTAATACAATTTTTCATAAACAGGATACAAAATACAAGTATAGTGTGTGTCAAGTGTTATAAAAATATAAGATATATCTCCAAGAAAAGTGTGGGAATTATTTCCAGTTGAAATGACAAATGAGAAGACGGACATTGTTGGAGTTTACCTGGAAACTTGGAAACGAAAGTTGCGAAAAAAGATTCTAGAAATATTACGAGTCCTTTACGCGACGAGCGCAATTCGCACTGTCACACTGTTGACGCTCGAACTCGCGATCAGTATCGAATATCGCCGTGCCGTGTCAAACGCGACACGACGCGACACGACACGACGCGACGCGACGCGATGCGTCGCGAATACTCACCGGGGAACTCGGCGAAACAATGCTGGGAATATCTAGTCTTTCTCGTCGACGTACGGATTGTCGCGACGAGTGTCGGATGATGCCGCGACAACGAAGGAAATAAAGGGGACGGCGGTCGCATCGGGCGCTCGAAGGAACCCAGGAGGCCCGATCCCGGCCGCGCGCACGGACCCGGATGCCCAGGAATTCGCGTAAATTACTTTCCGATCGGGGCACCGCGCCGAGCGCCGCGGGATCAAATTGCAAGACACATATAACGCGTTTAATGGCCCCGGACCGCTGACGATTTCCAGAAAACCAGGGCCGGTTGTCGCGCGCGGGCGCCCCGCGTCACCGCTCGCTCTCTGTCCGCCTAAGGGTGCGGCCTTGTCCGGCCAAGTGTCTGCGTTTTTCTTTTCCTTTTTACTAACGGGCATCAGGGTCGCACCGTTCGACGCGACGCCCGTGCCCGTGCCCGTGCCCGTGCTCGTGCTCGTGCGTCGTGCGTCCAGTGCGATCAGGGTGCGAGCGACTCGTTCATTCCGGAGAAGAGAAGGTGGTATAAAATATCGATGATTAATAATAGTAAAGGAATGAGAGATTAATTGGTTAGCTCATTATTTGTAAACGAGTGTAATGTTACCGACACATTTTAATGCCTCGTTTCTCTACTCTAATAGGTGCTCTCCTGACACGCGCGATATCGAACAAATAATAATAATATAATAATGAGAAATTTAATTACATTTCGTGCGAGATCTTTTCGAGTATGATATCTTTTACGCGAATCTTGTATTGAAAATATTCGCAGGAAATTATTTCATCGCGTGTCATGTATAAATGAAAGCTATAAAATGACTGTATATAATCAGAATCGGAAGGATATGACATGCCATATAAAATGTTTCAATCGTCGTTTTTGAACAAACATTTGTGATAAACAATGACAAAGTGTCAATTATTTGCTAAGAAGAAATTAGAAAGCAGAAATTATGGGGAAAATAAAAATTGCAGCGAAAAATTGTGTCAATTTTATCCTCTGATCTTTGCTGGTTTATTTTTCGCGTGCGTGAATCGCACACATGCTAATTTAAAGCTTTGGTATATATATATTTACATACATGTCAGACATTATCGGAGCAACTTGAATAATTTGCAATCTAGATGATTGGTGATTTTTAAGGGAAGATTCGACGACAGACGCGACGTGTCGCGGTGACGTTTGAAACTCTTTTAAAATGCATCTGTAGGTAAAACAGTGCTGTTATGATAGCACAATATATTTATTAAAATATCGGTCTCGTTTCTCAACAGAGAATACTATTCGCGTCGATATATTTCGACTTGACACAAAATATAACAATGATAAAAGAAGCTTTGCTTTTTTGCAACAAACATATATTTCGACATTTACAAGAAAAGAAAACATTTTGTATTTTTCTGCTTATTTAAAAGATCATTCTTTTTATTTCACCAAATATGTATATGAATGAATGTATGCTCTTTTATTTGCATAATCGTTCGTAAATTGGAAATTATTAAAGAGACATTGAAATTCGAAACCTCGAATACGCCAGAGATGTGAGGGTACATGGAAAATATGGTAACATTGGAACAAAATTACAATTAATTCCTCGCACATTTTGTTATTATTTTTAAATTAGTGTAACATCCCATTATTTTTCAACGTTACATTATCGACGTTTAATTATCGGCACAAAATTATGCACACTTGTCTATCCAAGAGAAAATTATTTCTTTACATGATATAATATTCGCGTCATAAACGTCATCATTACATATATCATTATGCATGCGTAATAGATGGTTCGATAAAGAGAGCAATTTTTTTACATGAGAAAAGAAGGGCGATACTTTGATGAGAAAGAAACAAATCTCCCCGGAATCCGCTCGTTCGAATCGCGTAGACAGGTATACACGCAACGACGCAATGGACGATAATACGTGGCAAGAGTCGCTGTTCCTTGCCCCCGTGAAACGACTAACCGAAAGTAGGAAAAGACCGCGAACGGCAACGATTTACGCGCGTACGTTTCCCGCGTGGTCGCCACTGCACATAGCGCATGCATAGGCTCGCGCTTGTATATGTGTACGACGGATCAGCTGAGCGCCAGCTGTGCACTGTGCCGCGCGCCCAGTCGGCCAATAGGCGGCGAGTATATCAGCGCGGCCAGGCGCTCGCTACTTCGGCTTCGGCGTTCCCGCGAAACGCCAATTCGCATCACAAGCGCCAGTTCGACGCGAAATCGCGTCTTTGCCCGCGTTATCCGTCAAGTTTCCCGATTCGCGGTTTACGCGCCGCGCTCGCCGCACCGTCCACGCGCGCATCTCCAGGGTGAAAACAGCGGTCGAGGAGGAGAACCGGCAACGCGGATCGAGAGAAGAAACACACCGATGTGCGTGACTTCGGCGCGCAGCTACGTGACTTCGGCGGGTTTTCGCACCTTCCGTTTACCGCGCGCGACCGTTTGAGCCCGATGCGTCTCGTCCCGACGTCACTATCGAGCCGATCGACGTCGCTTCTCGTGCTCCAAGAGGCTAATTTCGTCCGAACTTTCGTGAGAATTGGTCGGACGCGGTGCCTCGTCCTCGGAGGGACGCCGATCGCGGAGTCGCACGGTCGGACGGCCGGAGGGATCGGAGCCGACGCGCAGAAGGGGAGGTATCCCGGAGTCGAGGTATCGCGCGAGGACAGCGTTATTGTGTGAAATTGTGTGCCGCGGAAATCTCGAAAAATCTGCCCTCTCTTTGAGGTTATGTGGCATATAGAGGGCGTTACGGGACATGCAGGGGTTGGTCGTCGTTTCGCGCGCTGTACTCCCGCGCTTCGAGATCCACGTCCTCAATTTTCCTCGGAATATCGTTGATTCGCGGCTCGCGCACGTCGCGGAATAGCTCGTAAGGGAGACGAATAAATTTCCCGATCGTCGAGATCGTCGCCGAATGAAAATCGCGGGACGGTACGTCGAATCAAAGACTGCGCGAGCGAACGTGCATTATGGCGATCGGATGCGTGTAGGCTTCGCGCGCGCCTCCGTTTTTCGTCGTTTTCCCTGGGAAATCGTTGCATCCGGATCGAGGAAATCGGACGTGCGTCTCATTCGAGAGCCCGCTGTCACGTGCACTCGAGAAGAAATTATTCCGACGGCGGATATTTCTCGTACGGGTCCGATAATCGCGCGACAAGATGCCACAGACTAGGTGAGTGATCGACGTTCCATTTGGCGTTAAAAATTAAGATGTATCTCTCTTTCGTAGCCTCAGACTCATTTAACGCAGGTTGAAATCGACTCGGCGCGCATCGATTGCCCGATTAAAAATATTTTTTTTCCATTCCCGCCCAAACTTTACTCCTATAACCTTTGTCCTTTGGACACCCTCTTCTCCGAAACCTCGGCAGGCTTACCTTCGATAATGCAATAATTTAGCATCTTTTTAATTTCTCCGATAATTTTATGTACCATGCAAATCTGCGAGCTAACGACACGTTTCGTTTGCCCTAAAAAGACCATTTCCGACGACTATTGAATTTTTGTACATTAGTAGGAGATATCCTTGTTTTGATTTATTTTGTTTGCTTTGTTAGAGCTAAACAAAGCATTGGGACAAATTGTAGAATTGATGATGAATTTTTTTCATATGTTTAGTTTGCAGGAAAAAAAGCTGTTGCAAACTTACTTGCAAACAGGCAAGCTGCAGTGTTTAAAACGTAAGAGACGTACAACAGAGCTCTCGGAGGATTCGGAAAATATATATCCACCTGCTAAGGTATCAGCATTGTCTCACGTCTCGTATGCAGAGTCTTGTCATGGTACACATTCGGTAGATACTGCGTGCACCCCTCAACATCAGACAACATCTCCGTTGAAAGAACAGCAGGAGCCAACTACATGGTCGGAATTAAGAACCGCGACTTGCTTTTTAACCCCGTCGGCTTCTAATAGCACGTCTATTAGACCTAGTCCATTACCAACTTCTCTTCCATGGGCCGATGGCAGTCAAGTATGGTCTCTTATGTGCCTCGGGGATGAGAAAACTTTAATTCAGAGAGATCCGGAAATGTTCCAAAGACACCCGACATTGCAACCAAGGATGAGAGCAATCTTATTGGATTGGTTGATTGAAGTTTGCGAGGTGTACAAACTACATAGAGAAACTTATTATCTCGCTATGGACTATATAGATAGATATCTGTCTATTCATCGTGATTTACCCAAAAATCAATTGCAACTCATCGGGATAACTTGTCTTTTTATCGCGTCTAAGGTAAATTTGTAAATTTCTTTATGCATTTCCTTTGCGCATTTGTTATATTGTTTTTGCTTATGTGTTTCAGTCAAGAAAGAGAATAGTATAAATAAAATTTTATTTTTGCAATCTAAAAATATATAGTTATATTTAATAAGACAATTTATATTTACAGGTTGAAGAAATATATCCACCCAAAATCGCGGAATTTGCGTACGTTACGGATGGAGCCTGTACGGAGGAAGAAATTTTAGGAAAAGAGTTAGTGATTTTAAAAGGGCTCGGGTGGAATTTGTCTCCGATAACTGCCCCAGGATGGCTCAATATTTACATGCAAATTGAATCAGGTGACTCGTCCAGACCAAACACCTTTATATATCCGCAATATGGCGGATTGCAATATTCTCAGGCGGCTCAACTATTAGATTTGGCGACTTTGGACGAAGGTTGTTTGAAGTTTCCATATAGTCATATAGCCGCAGCAGCAATTTACCATACTCAAGGAAGGGAGTGCGCATTAAGAGTATCCCGGCTCTCGTGGGAACAGCTTGCTCCCTGCGTCAAGTGGCTCACAGCATTCGCCACTACTGTCGCGGAAGAGGATTCCCAGTCTCTCTTAAAGTCTACAATCACGTCCGTAGAATCACACTCTGGATCTGGACTGAAGGCCACTGTACCTAATATTGTTGTAGACGAATCGCATCGCATACAGACTCATGTAGTCGATTTAAATATGTTGGAAAAGGCCCAGCAACGATTGGCTGGAGAAATTTTGAACGGCTACGCGAACGATTCGGACACGAATGTTGAATCTGGTAGGCAAAGCCCGAACGAGAGTGGTCTTTTAACTCCACCATCTAGTAATCAAAAAAATTCCCCGCTGTCATCGTGTCCTACACCACAATTACATCCTTATACATAACCAAGCAATAACCGCAAGCATTTTTTATACTATATGGTAAATTGTTTACTACATTCAGTCGTCAATCACTCAGAAATTACAGATTTATTAGGAATTTGTCCAACAGTGTAATTTGGGGAAAGGCACTGCCACGCATGCAATTATGAAAAAAATGATAACATTAGGCCTTGTGACACATTATTGTATATATAATATGATACTTTCTAATTATATCTATCATTACGATCAAATGATTGGACTTAGTAATAAGATTCAGTAAAATATCAAACATTTTTTAAATGTGCACCGAATAGCACAGTCAGTTTAACACATCACTTATTTTATTACAGATAATTAAAAAAAAAGTGGCTTCGTCTTGTTTATAAATGTCTTTTAAAACATTTATAGATTTAAAATGGAAGCCATACACATGGCTATTTTCTGTGATTATATCCACTGCACTGAAATTTCACATCTTATATTAACAGATTAGAATTAACTTATGTTTATTACTTTACAAATGTAGGTGTAAGAAAAGAGAAATGCTAGTGCCTGCGAGAAGTGCTCTTAAATAAATATTTTTACCTGATTTTGAGAGAGAAAGAGAGAGCGCATTGTGAATAGTATTCTTTTATACATGCTCTATTGTACGGCGATGTATTACGGCTTTATTGTAACGGATAGATATGTGTACTTTTATGTATATCGTGGAGAATCTATTGAAACGAAGATCGTTATATTGAATTAGAATAAATGACGAAGGATGAATGGGAGATGAAAGGAAAAAGTGTAAAGGTTGCAAGAAACGACGATAAAAAAAAGGCTAATAATCTCTAATGAGTAAGCGTTAAAATTTTGTGGTGAATTTGCGCTGCCCGGCATGTAATAATAACGCGGCGGTTTATACATATTTGTATGAAGAGTTTGACAATAAAATAAATAAAATCGCAAATTTATAGCATTGTAAATTATTATACTCTCGTATTTTTGAAAATTGTATCGATTTGCTTGTAGGAAATTCCTAGAGTAACATCATTTGATGTCTTCGAATGTACATTTAAGACCATTTATTGTACAAATCTGCACATAAGAAATAATAATATAATACGCTTCTCGCGGAGAAACGAGGGGGAAAATGCAATTGTCAGGATTAGCATCGCGCGTTGGCGCGACAGCCGACGGCAGAGCGGCGGGACCGAAGGCGGGAAAAAGCTCGGCCGGCTCCAGGATTTCAAATTGAACCGGATTCGATTATCGAATATCGCGGCTCATTCGAGGGTCCTGCGTTACCAACCGACAGGAACGTTTGAGTGGCTCCACGGTGGCGCGCCGCGAAATGCAACGGCGCGTCCTGATTGGTCGCCACGTTCGCATTCAAGTCTGTCAAACGGTTCGCGGCCGTTAGTCGAAGCGATCCGCGGTCTCTCTCCGCGCGACGAATTCGCACGTCCGTCCGATCCGGTGCGAGCGCGGTTATTACGTGTCTGATCCGGATTCCACGACGTCGATGCGACACATTCCGAGCGAGCCAACGAGTGTACGACGAGTGTATAATATATAACGGATTGTTCCCTTTATTCTCGAGATAAACAATCGAGTGGAGTGTGTGCGCGCGTGCGCGTGTGTGTGTGTGTGTGTGTGTGTGGGGTCGTTTTCGAGTGCGTGCAAGAGTGCGTCCGTCCCTCGTAAGTAATCCCTCGCTTTTTCTTTTTCCCGACCTTCGCGCTCTTTCCTTCGCATAAATTTAAGAAGGAAACGAGGGAAGCTTCACTGATTCGGTGGAATGATTTTTTTCTAGAGGATAATAACTTTGTAACGTCAGATTCTTTTTAGTCGGAAAAAAAGAAATATATAATTACATTTTTCCATCTTATTTCATATTTATTGCGAATAGGAGATAAGGAGATATTTTATCTACGATTCTCTCTTTAAGTATCTTTCGACTCAATATACAATACTTATATATTTTCCAATACAATATGTGACATTCGTGATATTTCGTACCAGGAGATTGAACGAGACGAATTTTCGAGATAGAGGAGAGCATCGAGAAGAGCGCGATAAGATGTCGAGTCCACGAGGGATCGGGGGATCTGTTCGCGATGGCACGAGGGTCGTTCTGAAGGAGATAACCGCAACGCTACATAATTCGCCACCGATTCATCCTGCTCGACGAAAGGTACTCTTGATGAACCGTTAGCGAAAATCTCTCATTAGTCATCAACACTATTGTCCGCTTTCATTTTCTATTGTATGCAACTTGAGAGTTTTACTTGGACGAGAGCGTGTTATGCACCTACATGTTACACACCTCTTCTCGTGCATTTATTTGCATGGAATTAAATAATACGGAAATATAACATGACAGAGCCTACGCGGCAGCCTCTTCCTTTCATCCTTGTTCGCGCTCTTCTGTTTTCACTTTCGCGGCTGATAGTCAGACCGGGGAGAATGCATTCCTATAAATAAACTCCGTATCTCCAGGAGAGAGAAGTACCCTGAAACAAAAATAAGCTTCGCTTCCCGTCATGCGGGAGCATTTCTTTGAAAGCAAAAGAACGCGAATAAATTCGAGTTTCGATATTAAATCCTCGAATGCTTTCCACGATACGGAAAAGACCACGATGCACTTTTTTCGGGATAGCTGGAATATTGCACACATTATATATCAAATCTCATCAAGTTTCTCGCGATTTAATAATTATTAGTAGTTTTGGGAATTCGAATTAAATGCTCTTTCGTCTCTAATGCTACTATATACTCGAATTTATTTTCAACTAATTTTAACAGCGAGATACAACTGTAAAGTCTCTATGAGCGTATCAGTATAATTGATCGTACTATGATCGTACTCGGATGTAATAATAATAATCATCATCATCATCATCTATAATCATTTTAAATTTAATTTCATGCAAAATATATATTTCTCGACATTTCAATCTAAAGATTCACATCTCCATGTGTATGTATTCATTTAAGAACATGTACATACGCATATCGATGTAGCATCGATTAATATTCAATATATATATTACAGGTGTTTTAATAAATCGGCGATCTAAAAGATACGCTCGCTTTCATCGAACTGCCTCATCCCTATTGTTTCTCTCGAGATGCGTCTTCGTCTGGAATTCAGCTCCCTCAGCAATCGCTATCAATGTGCTCGCTGCACCCTCGACGATACACTCGTCTCCGCGACATCCGCGTTACCGAGTGCAATCGCATCGCTCCAGATAGCGCCACGCTGGTCGCGCGACTTTCAGGCGGCTCGATATGACCAGACAAGTCCTAACGTTCCCACCACTTTTCTCCATAGTTGGCGATCTTTGCGGCACAATGTCCGTACGGCGTGTGCGCGGCTACTGTACGCTACGGCTCGGCAGTGAGAGGCGGCCGAGAGTTAGTATGCATCACCGTGGCATCACGGCGGAGGCGATGATACTCGCGGCACAGCACTCGCCGAAGATCCGGCCGTCGTGCGACGACATCGTCGTGTGAAACTTTCCCGGGGATTATCCCGATTATCTCGTATCTCGTCGAAAGAGGTGAGGCCCCGTCAACCCCGTTGCCCTTTTTCTCTTCTCTCTCTCTCTCTCTCTCTATCTTTTCGACGATGTCGATGATGACGAGGACGACGACGACGACGACGATTCCTTGCGCGTGCACATGCACCTACGTGCGCCGAGTGTGTCTCGTTCCGACCGATGACGACAGTGGTGGTGGTAGTGGTGGTGACGATAGTGATAGCGTGAAGGTGGACTTGTGGAGTATCGACTAGGGAACGCGCCGGGCTAATATTAGAATTCCGACGAGATAGATACGCGTCTTGTCGTTGACCTCCCGCCGTGGGCCCTAATTTTGGGTCCGCTTCCGCTGAAGTACCTTCTTTTTCTCGACTTTGTTACGAAGGCGTCAATCGTGTCGTGTCGTAGATTCCGGACGAGAGCGCGCGACATTAAGGATACGTTAGAGCGATGTACGAGCGTCATCGTCTTCTGGAATTGATCAGGGAGGATACTTGCCGCGTCATATAATCTTATCGGCCACTTTCTCGTATCTACTACTTGTATTTTCTTCTGTATTTTATTACTCGCGCTTTTATCGCCATTGCCGCCTTCTTCCGTTCTTAGAATAGAATTCTCTTAATAAAATACATACTTTCTTTGTAACTGGGGATTCTGTATATAGAACATGTGAATTTATCTATATTTTATTATCTATCAGCTAATTATCTTTTGCCAATACGTTAAATAATTTTTTATTATTTTGCACGATATAATTATTTGATCATTTTCTTCTATCAATCGATACGTTTTTATTCCTCTGCAGAGGTCAATATCCGACCCCGCATAATGACGCGCTATAATTGTGATAA
Source organism: Camponotus vicinus (assembly GCF_025532165.1). Taxonomy (NCBI): domain Eukaryota; kingdom Metazoa; phylum Arthropoda; class Insecta; order Hymenoptera; family Formicidae; genus Camponotus; species Camponotus vicinus. Next base: position 15,864,880 of record NW_028141949.1, on the reverse strand, counting down.
AGAATTATGTACATCTTCGCATATGAGTTGCGTCACTTGATGCGGCTCAAGAGCACCATCGTTTATATCGAAGTATTATGAGAGGCGCGCTCACACAGAACTAAAGAGGGTTGTTCGTCTTAGAGGGATGAGAGAGAGAGAGAGAGAGAGAGAGACACACCCCGAGATGGTTCTGGAGCCTCCGCTGGCGCGGTCAAATGAGAATGAGTCATTGCATGACGGTTGCGTTGCAGTCTCGATGATGTCAAGAGCGCGCCGAATAAGGAGCGCGAGACAACTCGTGTGTTTCTCGTTACGGATTAAACTCGACTTTGTCATTTACGTCTTGTATCTTTTGTCGCTTATTGACCTCATTTCCAAAAGACAGGCTTGTGCGTCTCACCCTCCCAATGTACAATCTCCAATTTTTCACTCCTGAAGGTATATGACGCTAATAAATTTCCTCGCGAGTGTAAATTATCACAATCAGATATGTCTCTCTTGTTAATGATAATGAACTATGCTCGGTATTTATTACGATAAAGGAGACAGCGCGAAAATATTTATAGCCATGCAGTCGAGAAATAGAAACGTGGGCCGAGTGCCGAAAATATTAATGTCCCGAATAATAATATTTACGTCAACCTCAAAATTATTTACGCGTGGTAACGTTTCTTTGGCGGAGGACAATTGTGTCAAGGGTAATAGCACAGAAAGGGAAGTGAAAACGACGTCTCGTCGTGGGGTTCTTCGAACCTGCGTGTAAATATGGGACTACGCTGCGCGTTTGGTGACAGCCGAAAGTGGAGAAGTCCTCTTGCGAGAGATCATGGGGAATCCTCTGTCAAAGGTATAAGTTGACGATGTTACCATGTATAACAAAGTGGCTTCGTCATTAGTTCTTTTTGCATATCTTGTTTGTTGCATCACGCGAGAATTATGTTGCTCGACAGCGCGGATACTCGGTTAATTACCGCGTGAGATAAAATCGCTAGCAAATATGATTTCTGCCATTAGAATGCTCATTGTTATCTCTCATTGTGTATCAAAAAAAAAAAAAGAAAAAAGATATCTTCCTTCCTGCTGATTTTCACAAGTTAGTTTATATAGTTGTATAGTAGAACACGCACAGTCAATATTGGATAGATAGAATAGAGAGTTGGACTTGAACTTGAAAAAAATTTAATTGAATTTTACGTCTCCTCGCAGTACGTCACGACTTTATGTATAGAGATGTATTCCTGTAATCTTCCAATTGCGTGATGTCTTCACGTTCCTCTGTATTTAATACCGCCGCGTACCGTTATACTCCGCATTCTAAGCCGCAAACTGACGAATGTGCGTGATTTCCAGCGTCTCGCGCTTTCCCCGATGTGGAGCAGCCACGTTTTTCCGTAACCACGTCGTCGCCTTGAAGAGACGAGCGGAACTGTGGCACGAACCATGGCCAGAGCCTTTCTCTCTCTCTCTCTCTCGATATGTTTTATAATTAGCCCGAGCGAGGCGCGAGATGGTTGCGCAATTTCTTTCACGAAAAATCGCCAGACCGTCAGCTGATCGTTGCGACGTAGTCGCAATGTTCCCAGTGAATGTTAGTATTTCATAGACTACGCTCGGCTGCGATCAACATGGAATACATCAATAAGCTTTTGCATCGCGCCATCGCGAATCCAAGAATATCCCCTTCATCTATACCGACGGTATTTATTTTGCGTCGCGCACACTTTCATAGGCGTTTTCTATCGAAATCTCCCCTCACGATTGACGCGCTTATCTGTCGTTATCTCTGCGATGATATGTCGAAAGATCGAAGAAAGCTTCTTCTCTGTGCAATGTTTGACGAAAAAGTCACACTGTGTATTATAGAATTCCCATCGCTGTATGTTCAGCGACTATACTTCATCCTTTGGAAATGAGACACGCGAGAAAGGAGATGTGAGGCAAGAATGAAAAATACATTTTAACGCGCATTTTTATTTTCAGAACGGCAACGACAGTCTCGTGTCGAAGACTGCGGAGCATGAGATCAAGGTCCGTTTCGCCCGTGAATTTGCCGACGTAGGATCGGTGACGGAGAACCTCTGCTCAGCTCCGGAGAGTCTCTCGTCGGCCAGCAGTTTCCACAGCCTTAGCAGCACTCTCAGCACGAAAAGCAGCAGCGGCATATGTCCCGATTCGACGCTTGAAAGTTCAGACGACATCGCGGATACGTCTTACGTCAACTCCAACATACCCGGTCTGGAAGATTTGATCGCTGCGTACGCCGACATCCATCTGGAAAGTGAGCGTGACGTTCCCCAGGATCTCAGTCAGGATCAAACCTTCGCATCGGCCACAGATGAGACGCCGTTTCACGCGAGCGATTGTTCCCTTAACGAGGATCTGCCGGATAACACCGATAATGAGACACAAGTAATCGAGGCGAGCGCCGATTTACATGAGACAACATATGTATCGTTGAATCAAACCGATACTTTTGGGTCGTCTAAGAGCACGCTTCCCATTCAAGACTCGCAATTTGTGACTCCCTATCCAGACCATGATGCATCAGATGCACAGATAGAAGAATCGATCGATAAATGTATTCTATCGCAAGAAAGTGATAATGTAGCTAATAAATCTGGGACATGTGACATTGCAAGTAACATTGTAAAAGACTCATTACCGACGAATAATGAGAATGATAATCAATCGAACGTAACAATCGCTATTTCGTCTAACGATTTAATTCCCAATGTGATCAGATTCGATAAGGAACAGAGAGTGGAAGACAATCGCAGCGTCGAGACATTAGAAAATCCAAAATTGTGTCCCGTCGAAGTTTCTGTTCCGTCCATATCTTCGTTAACGCAATATGCGGAAGGCTCTTTGTTACCCGGTATATCATCATTATTGTTAGAAGATACGAATAGTAAATCGAAGGAAAATAATGTACAAGATTTATCAAAACTTGCCCAAGAAATATCATTAGCGGCATTATCGCCTTCCGATGATACTCATCAAAGATCATGCGTGTTATCGCAAATAAGTATAAACGATCCTCAATCAGTCGTTCAGTCAGAAGAAAACAAAGTTACCAAGGAACAAGATTTACAACAATTGGATAATTGTGTTGTATCGGATAATCAAGAAAACAGTGCACGATTATTAAACAAAACCAGTATTATAGAACCAAAAATATTGGAAGTTAAGGAAACGAATGTCGATAAAAGAGATTTAGAAATAACAAACGTAATATTAAGTGAAACACAGAGTTTTTCACCTGAAAAAGAAGCATATAATGAGACTCGTGTTATAAAACGGTGTAACCCATCAGAAACTATAATTATAGAGAAAGAAGAAAATATCGTAAACAGTGCAGTTTCGAAGGATTCTGTTAAAGAAAAGGAGACTATTGTAGAAGATCTCGACCGTACACTTACATTGCAAGAAGTAGACATAAACTTTGCATCAGATGAAGAACAATATCAAGAATTTCAGCCTCAACGACAAAGCACTACATTATTGTTGAGCAACAAACAAGCAGATTTCGAAGAATTCAGATCCACAGTGGAAAAAGTTACTAATGAGTTGCTCAATCCCTCACAGGAACTTGTGGAAGAGGCAGATCAATTTGTTAGCGCAACAGATGAAAGTGAGTTTGGAGTATTGAGACTTTTTTTCGCAAATTTGTGAGATTTATTAATTGAATGATATTGTTTTGCAGTTTTCCAAGATCCTTCTACATTCGATTTCTTGTTAGCACGAAGTAATTCTAAGCGTACAGATCGCCTTAGAGCGGAATCTTTGTATGTTAAATTTGACCCATTGATATCGAATACCAGCATGTTGCCTCAAGGTAATGTGCCGCCAATAAATGAAGAGCAAAATGGCAAGAGCGAATCGCCACTTCCCGATGTTGGTACACCAAAACGTAATCCTGCCATAGCAGCTATAGATAGGCTGCTTTTTTATAGCCCTCTTCCTAGCGGAACGGTGCAAAAATTAGAGGAAGCTCAAGAGAAAAATGTAAATAAAAATCTCCAACTAAATTTGTGCATGTATATTTCTAATCATTATGCTACGAATTAAATCTAAATTTTAAACCTATCGTGAGACAACAAAATTCTTTCAGGAGCAACCAGTAGAAGAGCCTAAATCCGACGCACCGCTCATTGCCGATATAGACATGAGTAAGGAACTTGAAATTGTAAGAACGACAGTACTACAATTAGAAGAGGAATTAGAGAAACAGAAGAAGGAACACGAAGTAGAATTGGAAAGGCAAAAGGCAGCTTTTCAGGAAAAAATTAATAAAATGCAGACACAAATAGCACAAGAAATAAAAACCAAAACCCAAATGACGTAAGTAATTTATTCAACATCACATATAAATGCTTTTTATGTATGTAAATAAATAAATAAATAAATAAAACTTATATATATGAGCTTATATAAATCATGAATAAAATATGAAAATAATCAATTTTTAGAGTCGTTGTGGAGGAATATGAGAAATCGATTAGTAGATTACTCACAGAACGGGAGAGGGATCGTACAAACTTTGAGCAAGAAAAGGCAAAGTTGCAAGAAGAGTTGCAAGCTGCAAATCACCATTTAACTAATACGGAGGCGGCTTTTAATGATGTACATCAAAAGTATGAAAGACTCAAAGGAGTTGTATCGGTGTACAAAAATAACGAAGCTGTATTAAAAGAAAGTATTCAGGAAAATGTAGATACTATAAAAACGCTGGAGACACGATACGATCAATTGAAGGAGCATGCAATGACTCAATTGGAAAAGTATGCGATCGACACACATTATCAATACATAATCTCTCATGAGACAGACAAATCTCTCTTAATAAAAAAAAATAAATAAATAAATATATATATATATATTATCATATTTTTTTTTTAGAGCTAATCTGGAGTTGGACGGAATACGAAAGCAAAACGAGGCGGAAACGGTGAAGCTGCGTGCAATGATAAAGAAAGCAGAACTTAAGAGTAATTCACTCACCGAGCTTGTAGAGCAGAAATCTAAGGAAAACAAGGAACTGGCGAAGATCCTAGACGAGGTTATCGCTAGGGTTGGGCATGGAAACTCGGAGTGAAAATAAGAATAAAGACTAATTGCGCCACGTGTCGCAATTGTGACGCGGTTAGTCTATTTTTTTTTTTTTTTATCATCCTCTTTCACTGTCTTAAATACAAACATATTTTAGATATATGACGGACATATGTATACATGTATTAACTCGATAAAGTTATTGTAAGTTGCGTTTTACTTCACAGGAAAGCGCCTTTTATTAATTATTTATATAAGTTGTGAAAGATAACTATTTTAAAGCTAATAAAACACTATGCTTATTAAAAAAAGGGAAAAACATTTTTATATACAAGATAAAAAAGTATTTTGACACCCTGCAAGCAAATAGAGGTGCCATACAATCCCATTTCTTAAATGTTACATTACTATTACTATAACGCGTCTTGTCTTCTCATGTTATTTAAATTATATAAAAGTCAATGTGTACAAACATGTGTGCAGGTAAAGATATAAGCACCTACATTGGTCATTTTAATAATGTCCCGTTTATCAAAAAGCAAACTGCTTAATAATGTTCTGTTCATCCAAAAGTAAGCAGCCTTGTGTGATTTTCTGTATTTGACTAATTTGCATTAACAAATACTGTCAATCCATTGGTCTAGTATCAATAAGAAACAATACATGATGCTTGGCCAATTTCAACATACGATCAGTTGTACTACCAGGTTTTCGCGGAATATTCCTATTTTCGAGATCGGGCATGAATTTTTTTATTATGCGCGCTAAACTCGCGGCATATTGTTTAAATTTCGGATGATTCATGCCGATGCCTTTACATCGTAAAGCCTCTGCAACTGCCCAAAGTAATTTCTGGAAAAAAAATTATACATAATATTACACATAATACACATGCATATGTACATACGTACATGTGTATATGATCGGAAAAAATTATTTCATTAAAGTACGCGCGTGCACACATATACGTACAAAATATTAAAGTAAAATGAGATGATATATACCTTTCTGTGCGAGTCACTGAGTTCATTCCTTTCTTGATTAAAAGACGTATCATTTTTCAAAAAAATGTTGCTCGACGAATGTCTATCCCATGTAACTTTCGAAGTTTTTAATTCATGCATGCAATCGAAAGATAAGCTTTTTGCCCATTTTAATCGTGGCCCTTGCAATTCTTCCTCACATTTCCTTTTCCTGCTTTCTTCTCTCAATGATGCTTTTTTCAGATTCTCGGACTCGTCCTTTCTTGGTGTCGAGAATAAAACACGTTTGATTCTTTGAGAATCTGAGTTAATTGTATTTAATTTACTAGGACCGGCATGATCCGACGGTGGGCTTTGAAATAGCGCACGTCTCGAAGTCTCTAGCTTGGCTTTGTATGGACTCGGTCCATCCAACATTAGTCTCCGAACTGCCTTCTTCTTTGCCGAGCTTCTCGGACTTTTACCTCTTGGACTTTTGCCCCGTGGACTCTTACCTCTTGGACTTTTTCCTTTCTTATATGTAGGTTTCCTATATTTCACGCAAAAATTTTTTATTTATTTCTTTTCAAACTTAATTATTTTCTCTTTTATATATGAGATAGATGAGATACATACTTTATTTGTACCATTAACTGCTTTTTATTAGTACGTCCTAATCCTTGCAAGTTAGCGCTACAAAAGGTTTTACGTCTCCTGGCTAAATGTGTCAATCTTTTCTCTGGACTCTGACCGTTTCCGCGCTTTACTAACAAACTTCGCTTTCTTGCACTTCCTGGTGCTTTTTTCGAAAACCATATATTACAAGTTGATTGTGTTTCAGCTCCTATATACCTCTCGCATAATTTAACTGTTAAATTTTCGAATTCTTCTACACTTTTGCTTCTATTATAACTAAAATTTAAAAAAAAAAAACAATAGGGATAGATATACATATATATATCAGGGTAGATACTTTATCATAAATTAAACGCACAAAACTTACTGTATGCCATAAAACTTGTGAGAATATGCCTGAGGCCACTTTAAAGTCGTAGCCTCCTTTTCATCAATTGTATGATAAAGAAGGGATCGCTCATTTGGAGGTAAATTTGAATTATCCAAGATCGGTGGAACTCTTACCGTTTCTTTAATCGTATTAATTGGATTCTTTGTTTCCATAGGAACAATATAATTACTATCACCACTGCTAATATTGCTAATATTATTTGGGTCCAATTGTGTACTTTCTGCATTATTAACCGGTGAATTGCAAGTGTCAAAGGCATTTGTCAAGTTTCTCGGAGTACCCCTTGTACATTGAGAAATATCTCTACCTTCTCTCCCTGCGATTATCTGCTTTTGGGATTTTGTGCTTTCTACAGCTTTCAAATTTTCACTCGATAATGGATATTCAATCCAGAACAAATGGCGGTTTTCATAAATATTTTGTAAAAAATCAAAACAATCGTTCTGACATATCGTATGTCTTGGCGGAGGTGGCACGCCTCTCAAAAACTTGTTAATTCTCGTTAGCAAATTATTATCCGATTTTGCAACTAATTCTACTTGAGAGGGTTTTTGAGGGCTAACTGTCGCTAATGTATTACTATCGAGTAATGTATTAACAATTTTATTATCCACCTTTCTTTCAGTATCGCTATCAAACATCTCTGGACTAGAGATATTTGGCAATGTCTCTGCAACTTGTAAACAATCATATTGATTGGCGATGCAACAGTCCATGGAGCTCTGTGAAAACCCAGAAAACCATCTTGTTGAAGATTGTGATAAATTTAATGACTCATACAATATATAATCAGAGATATAATATCGGAAATTAGGAAAAAAAAGATAAAATCTCCGAATGTTGCATCACTGACGACATATTGTTGTAATGTCTATCTCATAAATTCAATTCTATCAGATTTTACAGATAACGTTTCGTCTATGAAGGTATTTAAAAAAAGCACATGCATCTCCAGTCGCGAGAACTCGAACATGTGCATCTAGCGCACGCATGATCGATCGTGAAAAAAATTATAAAACTGCAACGTTCGAGAGATACATATGTAAGAAGTGCGAGTGCGCGCTACTGCGCTTTTATAGTTACCTGGTATTTATGACAGTCTTAGAAAATTCAAGGAATCACGTTTTTTCTTCTCCTTTGTAGACTCTTCTTGCCGCTTTTGTAACATAAACGGCAGTTTATCACGCATTGGCTGTGGAGCAAATTCATTTATCTTTCGAATCTCCGCGAGAGTCTCACGAGAACCATGCTGTTACAGTATACACCGTTCCGTACACTGTAACCTGTAACCTGTAACGATTAAACGATGCGACTGAACAGATGTGACTGTACATACATATATACATAATACGATGACGATGCGACGACTCCGGCTGCGGTCAAGACTGCACTACGAATGCTTTGAAACATCATTCTATCTCTGTTCTATATTCCACGAGAATAAAGATAGAACGATGTTTCAAAGCATTCGTAGCACTGTCTTGACCGCAGCCTCCATCGAGCAACGTCGCCAATCGTGAAGAAAAAAAAAAATAACTAGCGCGATATGAGCGGGGAGATTGACGACAGATGTCGTTTTAAGGTAAAGACTTTAGGACGAAACGACGAATCTGATTTGCTACGCCACGTCACCATACTTTTTTTTTTCTCTTTATTTCCCGGATCCTGGCATCTTTAATACGTTGGCATCCCTGCGTGACGCGACTATAGCGCCGATCACGTTCGCGAAGGAAACTTTGCTCTTCGTACAAATGGCGGCTTACGGTGAAACACGCTGTACCGTATAACCCGTACGGCTCATCCGGCCCGTTTCCCTCGTCGTGGAAGTAAAAAGTTGAGGTTTCCGGCACGGCCGATATCCGTTAAACTGACCGGACCGAGAGGACGCGACAAGCGTCGAGCGCGCGACAAATTGATCGATAAATCGTGCCGATAAGAATAGTATAAATAATGGGCAACGTGATGGCATCCGCGCCTCTTCCACCTCCACCGCCTTACAATCCGCCACCGGGTCCTGGACTGATGCCGAATTTAGGAAAACAGGACTCGTCGTCCATGGACGCGTACGCGCCCGCCGAGACGACCACTCGGATCGAGAACCCGGGCACCATCGAGGATCTGCACAAGAAGTGTAAAGGTATCTCGTCCAAGCACGTGTCACGATCCTCGATCGCTTCCCGCTATCTCTTCGGGTAGACTTGTGTTTTTCCACTTTATCACAGAAAACTCTTCGCAACTCTTTCCGGAACTTTCTAAATTATTCCTCGAGGAATGGTCCTCCTTGTTTGGACAGCTCGTTCATCTTTGGATTAGAGTGCAAAAAGAATATATATTATAATTGGATATCCTCATGTTTTAGTTATATAGATTTCTTTCATATCTCATTGTTTATCTTTTCTCTTGTACCAATGTTGCTCTACATATTTACACAATCGTACAATGACGAGTTAAAAAGTGAAGCAATCGAGAAGAAATGACAAACGGAAAATCAAAAAGTATATTATAATATTCAATTTGATTACATGATATGTTACAAATTTATTATTTCGATGCGATATAAGTGTGAAAAGATGGAATTTCTCTCAAATTATTTTGCCATTGTACTTTCTGACTGATTATTTTGCCATTTTGTTACGCTATAATTTGTATGTACATGTATTATGAACAATTTAACAATTGACTACATTTATATATTTTTTTACAGATATATTTCCTATAAATTTTGAGGGAGCAAAATTGGTTGTTAATAAAGGATTGAGCAACCATTTCCATATTTCACATACCATTAACATGAGTTCTGTAATACAGTCTGGCTATAGGTAAATTAACATAGCTAGCTCTATATGTGTGTGTATGTGTGTCTGTATATATATATATATGTAAAACTTTACCTCGATAATTTTTATAATATATATTCATTGTGTCACTAATTTTTCAGATTTGGTGCAACTTATGTTGGTACAAAACAAATTTCACCTACAGAAGCATATCCTGTATTGTTGGGTGATATCGATCCAAGTGGAAATCTTAATGCCAATATCCTTCATCAGCTTGGTTCAAGACTCAAAGGAAAATTGGCGGCGCAAGTACAGAGAAATAAATTCACCGCTATACAAATGACAGCTGATTACCGAGGTGATGCGTATACTTGCTCCCTAACGTTAGGCAATCCAGATATCCTCAATTGTTCCGGTAAGTTGATAAATTAAAAAGTATCGGTGAGTATATGTATCATTTATATAAAAAATGTCGTCAATTTGTTTTCAGGTGTACTTGTTTTACATTATTTACAAAGTTTGACACCATCACTTGCATTGGGTGGTGAACTTGCGTATCAACGTGGACCTGGTTTGCCAGGTGGACAAATTGCATTATTGTCCGCAGCAGGAAGATATACTCACGGCGACTCCACATTTAGCGGTAGCATTAGTAAGTAACGTTCTGGCTTCTCTGATAATACATTTTTAAAGTCTCTGCATTTTGTAAGCAATTTTCTTTTAAGGTCCATCCGCTTGCCATCTCTGTTTCCACCAACGTGCTAGTCAACAATTACAAGTGGGAGTGGAATTAGAAATCAATGCGCGGATGCAAGAGTCGACGGCAACAATTGCCTATCAAGTCGATTTACCTAAAGCGGATTTAGTATTTAAAGGTATGTTTGTGCTCGTAATTATTTTACTATTTTAACTTTATTGAGCATAATCTTATCCGATTCTCTATTTAATTAATGATGCGCAGGTAGCGTAGATACGACTTGGACGGTAGGAGCAGTCCTAGAAAAGAGACTACAACCGTTACCATTCTCGTTCGCGCTTAGTGGTGTAATCAATCACAGCAAGCAGCAGTTTAGACTGGGTTGCGGCCTAATCATCGGTTAAGAACGACGCTCGATTTGCGAGATGCAGATCCGAAGTAACTCCGCTTTCCGTACAGTCGGACAGTCGTGCAATCTTAAGATCCAAGATGCTGTATCGATTCCTTTCTGATTTCATTCAGAACATCTGGCATGTCGTGTTTCATTAAAGCTATGACTCATGTTAAGCGATCGTGTTAATTTGATTAAAAGATCTATACACATTTTTGAATTTCTCGTTTTAATACATTGTCCATTTTTTTTTCTTTTTTTCTTTCTTCCTATTTATAACAATTTTTTAACATTGAGATATTGGTAATATAGATAAAAAAATTGAAATGGAAGGTAATGCATAGTAAATATGTTATTTCTTTTATAAAAGTGAGATCCATAATAAGAGATTCAGATATATATTTCATAAACAGATATATCTTATTTAATAAACGACACGAAAAATTGTTTTTTTTTTTTTTTTTACATTTATGTATTGACAATATTCTAAGCAATTAGTAAATTTATTGATATATTTAATCAATCTCTATTGGATATTAAAACTAGCAATCAAATTGTGAAAACTACATGAGTAAAAGGTATATATTTTTACAAAAATATTGAAACAAAGATATCGAGTAACGATTGGTTAAAAATTTTCGTTATATTTATTACACTAAACCAATATTAATGTTGTAAACACTTCATAATCGAAAAGATTCAAAGCAATATAGTTACTCCCCTAATTCACTATGAAATGTTATTTCACAAACATTGATCAATTTCCAAGATTTTTTTCATCAATGTAACACAAATAGATAAAGTATACACACATATATTTATGAATCCCACTATTTAACTTTAGCATTTATTCAAATAATAATTTTTCTTACGTCACAATGCATTTATTATGTAAAAGCAATTCGTTGCATTTTGTATTTTATTTGCATAAATTAATGAATGTGCGTGTTTATTAATTTTATAAGAATTTCCATGTTGGCAATCTGCAACTCATAAAATGATGAAAGGTTCGTGAACATTTGTGTGTTCATATATTCAATCCGTCGAAAAAATAATTGTAAATAACTCACAAAAATTATGATAAAATATTATGTGCCACCCGATCGATGTAATACAATAACTGTACTGTTATGAGGCAATGTTTATTTTGTGTCTTGGTGATTTGATTCACGCATAATTATCGCTCACAAATGGATTCGCTCATAATTATATGCTATAAGTGGACGAATGCGCAACATTCTTAAGAAATATTCATAAACCGAAATCTCCTGCAATGTATACGCACTCGTGGATTGAGACACATATTGTATTTTTTCTACCAAGATACCATCAATTGGCAAAGTTTGTTGCAATAGATATTGTCACCTCGGTTAATTACCTCTGACGTAAAATCTCATGGATAGGAGAAATAGAAAAAGGGCGACAATCCAGCTTAAAGTTGTAATAGCACGCGCGGAGAGACCTACGTCGTTTTGTACTCTTTAATCTGCTTGTACACAATTTTATTGTTAAGTACGACAGAATAAAGTTGTATATTGTTGAACAAAACCAGCATGTGTGCGGGAAAGGGACTTGTATATATTTGTTACTTCCTATATTATAAAAAATGGATATATTTTTAGAGTAGTGTATAAACATATATATCGTACTTCTGGTTAGATAAATCGGGTTCCTGAGATCAGAGCGCGCAATTGCGAGTTTACTTCTCGAAAAAAACAATGAGCAATTAGCGCGGGGATCATTAAAAGTTCGAGGTGAGTCTCGCGTACGATGGTGTGTGATTGTAAAGCTGTCAAACTCGCAAATGTATCGAGGCTGGCTCGCAAATGTCACAATGCTTTTAACTCTTGCCAAACGTAAAAAATATACATATATATATTAATACTAGTCGATATTTTTTCTTTAAAGGCAAAGATTTTGAGATATTATTTTACTTATAATATATAGGGAAAAAAAGAATCTCTCCTGCAATGATAAATTTATGAAAAGATAAGCTGAAATAATTTGTATTATAATTATTTTTTTTTACATGTCTTAGAGTTTACTTAATTTTTGCTCGATGAAACTTGGAATTATCAAAGAAATTTCATTGTACATACGTATCAATGAAAAATAATATTCATTGCAGGAATAATCGAAACTTTATTTCTTACAACGCATCCTCTCATTGTTTCTTTAACTACTGAAAAGTTATTTGCTTGCAGTTCTTTGAAAGTTTAAATTTTCGATTAGCAGAAAAATTTAATCACATTTAGTTTTATATCGAACAGCAATATCATTGTATCAATCATCTATTTTTATATGTATGGAAATTTTTATTTATATAGACCAGGAAGCATGTTTACAAGAGCATTTAACATATTTTTCAAATCATTACCTCTTGATAGATATTTACGCTTTCTACGCGGTACATTATGTTAATAAAATAACAAAATGAGTATATATATGTAAGAAATATAAAGTTTATCGAGTAATTGTAATTAACTAATAAGATCAAGTTATAAAGTGTTAGGCGAATTTTTTTCTCTCTAATGACTAAGCATACGACGAGAAATTAGTTTGAAATTGAATGTAGCGTTTATGTATGAAGGATTACGATCGCTCGAGGTGATTTGAATGCTTTACTATGCGCCGGGCATTACGTGAACTCGTTTATAAAATAAATATACGTGCGCGTAGAGAGATGCACGATTTCGATAAATTAAATTTTTCGCGATATGTATAAAAAAAAAAAAAAGTTCTTTACAGGAACGACAATTGTTGAAAATAAAGCATGTAAAGTATCTGGGTAAAAAATATCTCGATTAAATCGCGCTCGCATATACACAGCACGTGTGCCAGTAATAATCAATTGGATGGATGGATGAATGAATGAATGAATGAATGAATGATCGATCGATCGATCGTAGAAACGGACGAATGAATGGACAAGCTTGTCCTTGACAGCCGAGTATCTGTAACCTGGCACTCTCGAAACAGTCGCTCAGCCGCTTGCTTATATATGTGCCTCAGCTTCGCCGATCCTGTAAACAATCTTTCTTTTCCCATTATGTACCACAGGTCCTCATTATGCACTTATTCCCTTGGTTTTAACTATATTAGTTTCAAAGTAAGATTATAGGGAGCTAGAAAAAAAATTGCACAATTCTTCTGTTTCTTATTTATGTTTGATAAAAAACGGATAAAAAAATTATACGAATTATATTATATTAAGTTTATAACGATCATATAGATTACACGACAATGTAAATATTTTCCAACATCGTGTATTTTATGTCAGTCGCACTATATACATATATATGCATTTTGTGCAAATTTCCAATATATTCTTAAATCAATTATTTATAAACGTATATTAAGATATATGCATGTATATTGCATGTTTACAAAAATATCTTTGAACACTTTTTGAAGGAGTTATCGATCGATAAATATTATCCTTTTCTCATGTATTTCTTCAATTGTAATTAATTTAAGGATTCGAATTACAGAAGTTAAAAAATTGCATAGAATTGTAGAAGCTAGAAATTTGCATATAGCGTGACAAAAACTCGTAAATGTCTAAATAAATAACACGTCAATTTTAACATATATCGACGTATTTAGATATTTATGCATCGTAACTCACAATCAGACTTTTTTACTTGACAAGAATTAAAAACAAAATTAAAAAGTCAATCAAAGCGTACATACAATCTTTAATTAATCGATAAAGATTAAAAGATTAATAGATAAATTTATAAGGCTTTTTTTAACCATGATGCACGAATATCTATAGATACGATGCGAATATATACATGTATATAAATTGATGCAACGTCACGGCATTCATAATGCCGAATGTATATCTGTGAAATTGGCAGTTTTACATTAGTTCATCTACACATCGTATGAACCGTGAATTTGCACTTGAAATGTATGTGTGTGCTTTTTTAATTTCGTAACTTTTTTTTCTATATAAGAACATATTTTCTGTATAGCGCAAAATAATCTATTATCTTGTTGATCATAGGTCATGTACTTTCGCAGCAATGGCGATGGCTTGGATTTCGAAGAGAGGAAGGTAAACTTTTAGTTTTAAACATAATTTACGTAATAAAACGTTGAACTTTAAATCTAGCTTCTCTCCTATCTTGCGCTACCGCTTGTCAGGTAAATCTTTTGTTTTTTCCATTTACTGTAATGCCAGAGAACAAATATTTTCGCGATAGATAATCAATTGCATGTTTATCTAGCATTTTAAAAGAAATGGTATTTATTTCTTTACTAAAAGTATTTAAAAAGAGGAAATGGACTCTTTTTCTCTGCTGAAAGGAATATATTTATTATGTCGAATAAAATAAATTGTACGCGCTAAACAAATACGTATTTGAATATTATTAAACACTATTGTGCTATGAAGAAATATTTATACATACGACACTTTGAATGTACACATCTAACTTTACGTAAATAATACCCAGAAACCTTACTCACGTGACTTGTATTATATTCATACCCCGGACAATTTTTGATGCAAAGTAATCTATCATCATTTTAATCGCAGATTATATACTTTCGGAACGATGTGGCTTGAGACGAGAGGGAAAGAGAAACAGAGGGAGGAAGGTAAGATTGATTACAGACAAAGTAAAGAAATAAAATGTAAAGAATCTAAGATTTACGGATAGGATTTATCAAACGTTTTTCTAATATTATAAAAGATACAATTCGACTTGACAATACGCCATAATCGTGATCGATCCAAGAGAGCGTCATCGACTTTTTCCGTCAATCCGCGAGCGTCATAGCGCGCGCGATGCATTTAATAAGAGTGCAATTGAGTGCAATAAAATTACACTCCGGCGATGCATAAATTCCAGCGAGTCGCAAAGCAGTGCAGACGCGAAACGCGCACAGGAGCCGGCCTCGCTCGGCTTACAGGGAAAGGGTAAGAGGTGGTCACTAGCCGGCCCCGTCTCCCCTTTCGTCGCTGATAAGAAAAACGCGCGCGATGGCGCGGGAGGATGAGAAGGGGGGGCGGTGGTGGTAACGGTGATGGTAGACGAGTATAGAAACTGCGCGATAACAATCCGCCGCGCCGCGCCGCGCGCGCCGATTTTACTACTCCCTGTACTTTTCCCTAGCATGATTCGCGTTACCCCCACCATCAGCCGCGCTCCAACCGAGGCATCAATTCTCCCCTCCCGAGCCGCCACTCGTCTCGCGGCCGCGGTTGGTATCGGTCGTTCTCTTTCTCTCCCCTCTCTCTCTCTCTCTCTCTCTCTCACTCACTCACTCTCCGCGTCCATATCCATCCTCGCTCCCTCGCTCGATCCCTCTCGTCGTCCCTAACCGTTCTCGTTCGTTTTCGCGGCATCTTCGTCTCGCTCGCGTCCATTCGAACGAGTCGCCAGCGAGTTCGCGTTGCCTCGACCGTCCGCGGAACCGCGACCGCTCGCTCGCGTTTCCCGTCTTTCTCTTCCCACTTTTCGCGCCTTACCGTCCTTTCTCTCTCTCTCTTCCTCCGCGTTTGCTCTATGCGCGTAATATACACGAGCCTCGCTCCCGATCATA
Source organism: Camponotus vicinus (assembly GCF_025532165.1). NCBI lineage: Eukaryota > Metazoa > Arthropoda > Insecta > Hymenoptera > Formicidae > Camponotus > Camponotus vicinus. The sequence continues at coordinate 15,848,439 of NW_028141949.1, read as the reverse complement.
GAGCAGTGGCGCGGACTCTCGTATAGCCAGCAAAAGTCCCCGGACTTTAATTTTCATCTAGTCGCCGATCGGTATGTACATAGACACCGATCGATCCGCTTCCTCGATCTTTCGGCACGCGGTGGTGATTCTCGATAGGTGAGGCTGCCGTGATCCTGCGCGTCACCACCCTCGCCGAGTAAAGTGTCGGAGTCTCCTCTTACTGGATAGTGGCCAATTCCAGATCGACGAACTGCTGGTGAAACCGGAACGAGAGAGAAACGGGGACGGAGATAAACGTACACCCGGAAGAAGAGCGAAGAAGCGCGATGAAGAGGAGGAGGAGCGACGAGGACGGCAAACCGGCAGCCAAATATCGACATCGGGAATATCGTAAGTACCACTTTCATTCTCGCAATTTTGCGCTCTCGCCGAGAGAGGATGGGGGGGGGGGGCGGAAGGTAGGAAACGAACATGATTAAAACTCGCGATCGTTTCGGGATGCAACGTCGAGGAAAGAGATGCATGTACGCGATTCGCCGTCACTAAAGCGCTCAACTAGGCCGGTGGTCCGCGAGTCACTGGAGGCCAGGGGCCGGTCGTGGGGGATGTATATATGTTGGATATCAGAGTGATAACGCCGCCCCTAGTCTCTCGCGATAACGTTCGCCGGTAAATAACACGCACACGCCGCTGGCTGAATTGCGTACAGCCACCGGTTGCTGCATTCGTGTCATCCGCTCGTTGCATCCGTCGCGAGTGTCCTTTTGGTCTTCGGGATTGCGCGAAGCGCGGACAATTTCGTTTCAACCCCCCCTCGGGGTTAGGTTAGCTCCAAATATTTAGAATAATAGAGATATGGAAGAGACAGGGAAGAAAAAAAGACGCGTTTTCGTTTCCATTATTTATTGGCCTACAGTTTAGGGACGAGAGATTTAACGCTTAAGAGGATTTAAGAGGATATACACGTGTAATTTTAACGTGTTTGCGACGCTCGAACATTATATTATGAATTCAAAATCTATATATTTATACACACACACACACACACAAGTCAAATTCCGTTATACACTTAATCGCGGAATGTCAACAATAAAACTATTGTTGACATTCCACTACAGTTTGATATTGTAAACCTTACTCGAGATTTATGTAGATATTTGAGATATCGCAATTTTGGATTGAGAGAACATGCGCGTTTGAATAATTCAATTATTTTACATTCACAAAGGACGAAAACGTTAATTGCATGTCATACGTCTATCCACAATTTTGAAGTAACATCGGTCCAGAACGGTTTGAGAAATCCTCATAATTTTTTACATTTATTTTTAAAACTTGTTTGCCGTAACTAATTTTTTATTCTTATTTTTATACTTATTTGTTTGACAATTATATTTTGCTTTATATTTTGACAATTTTGCATTTCAATTATCCATAAAATATTCATGTTCAATTTAAGAAAAAAAAATAATTAAACTTGTTAAGTCTTTGAATGTAAGATATATATATATATATATATCTCTCAAATTAATCTTAAAATTATCTAAAATATATATATTTTTTTAAAATTCTGTTTTATGCTTATTTTTAAAGCCAACTTTGGAAATGTCCGTCTACATGTCATCTACATGCAATTTACAATTATTACCTTTATTGTAATGCGATATTATTGGCGCGAGATGTAATCTTTTGTCTCTAGATAATTTCAGCATGATACTCGAGTATTTTTTGTGACGCAATGATGACAGTTTACGACAATCAGCTGCGTTTAGTTGCGGTTTAGTTAGTGAATAATTACCGAATGCTATCGATCAAAACCACATGATAATTATTAATAAAGATAATAAACCGCAACTCGTAGAGATAATACGAGATAGCGTGTCTTTGATGCTGCTGATTATAAGATACAATAATTAGATTACATGTCCCGCGAAAAAAAAATACCAAATATTACGTCAAAATATATTTGCTTATTATTTACTTAACGCGAGTTATCACATATTGTGATGTTACGCAAGCGTTCGTGCAAAATATTTGCGCTTAGGAAAGCGCAGTTGATATTTATCTATTATCGTTTTACTTAGGCGTAGTGTTCGTTTATTTTCACTCTTTCATTCATTTCGTTGCTCGGATAGATAATTCTATATTTTAAAACAACGGTAAAAGCGCGCGATATTTTAGAACAACGGTAACAGCGATTCTGTTACATGCGAGTACAAGTGCATCGCTAGCACCTATAACGGTCACTTTGGTCGCTCCTTCGAGTAGTTGAATTTTATCGGCTCGATCTCGTCAGGGTCGCGCCATTATTTCTATTTAAACACTTGCTCGCTGCGTCACATGTCTCCTGAGTCATTCAAGCGCGTGTCATTTTGTGACGTTCAAAGACGAGCCGCCACTTTCGATCCCTTTTTAATTCGCAGGATTCGTTTCTCGTTCGCGAGACGCATCTCCTTCGTCCTTTGCCGTCCTGATCCGATTCACCGATCCGAAGCAGGAAACGGATAACGTGAAAACGTGAAAAAAAAAAAAGAAAAACAAATAAATACCTAAAGTTTTTTTTACAATTGTTTTTGATATACATAAAGTGTGATGTGTGCAAGTAGGAGACATTTCTACAACCTTTTAATCTTGCAAACATTATAACAAACATAAATAGACAAATCGAGTTGCTCTAATTTTTACGATACATTTTATAGAGCACACGGATTAATCAAGTTATAAGATATTTTTGTGAATTCCTGCTTAAAAGTAACAGTTCGGATATTAACGAACGGAAGATTGTTATGCGTCGGTCGTAGTTGTCGTGTCGGGATTCTATGAATCATGTGTGCGTTTATACAAAGGCCGTTTGCTTTTAATACCATAATATATATTGTAAGACAAACTTTGATCTTGAGTTAATAAAACTTTCTTAACAACGACGATACTTTTGTTATTCATCGAGACAATATTTGTTGTTTCGTCAATTTATAACACGCGTCGATCTTTACGCGTTTATCATCTTTATCAGATATCTTATACTTGCCAAAAATTAAAAAAAAATGTTTATTAAGAAATAATTTTTATATATACGCACATTAACCTATTGATCGCTGCTAATCTTTGCAAACATTTATGCCGAGTTTAAAATAAATATAACATTTTATATAAAGAGAGGAAAGAAAAAGGAATGGAGCTCTCGAAAAAGATCTTATCGCGTTGAGTCAGGCGATTTCGTACGTTCATTTCGTAACCATCTTTGCGTAAATATGTCGGGAGTGCAAAATGTCAAGTCCATCGATGCGAGATTGTTTTTACAGTTTTGGTCAGATGATAAAAGTACACGAAAAAGTAATTCATTCCTCGTAGAATCTAATTCAATTGTTGTCACAAATTCTTTCAAATTATACCGTATAACTGTCACATAAAAGGTTAAGAAAATATCTCTCAATTTCGCGCACGATACATAAGAAATGTAATATTTTTAAGTATAATTAAGTATAATTTTTGAGAGTCTGAATATTTTCGAGCCAATGGATTTTCTTGGGATTGTTCAGACTTATTGTGAGACCGTCGACTTGGTTCGCTGTATTACGTTGAAGAATGTAAATGTACACGACGATTCTAATGTGACATTTCAAAAAATCATTGGCATAAAATCAAACGACTGTCAAGCAATCAGCCATCCATATTTTACTTTTGCATTTTGAAAAGTCAGGAACATACATAATTTATTACGAATGGAATAATAATCAATTACCGATTTCTCTTTATTAATATTTGATATTTGATTGACTGCTAAATCGTATAATGATTTAATATATCATTATTATATTATATAAATATTTTTTATATTTATTTATATTTAATTTGAGAATTAATTAATTCATCTGAATGATTTTCTTTTATCTCGTTTTTCCATATACACAATTTGTGAGTAGCGTTAATTTTACAATAATTATATCACAATAAATCGTAAATAAATGACGAATGATCTTGGTAATATCACATATGTTTGTCAGTTTCCAGATTAGAGTTTGCAGATTAATCTTATCGTTTATAATCAGCATGAACTAATTATCTCAATAAAATCATTGAATCGTGATTCAATCGCGATAAATTATTAATACAACTTTGCGACTTTAATTATATAAAAAAAAATTTTTTTTTCAACATTGAATATATCCCATAAATTTCTCAATTTTTTGCAGTTTACAGTGTTTCTAGTTTATTTATTCTTTATGTTAAAAATGTAAAGAAAATTTTATATTATTCTTTTGCCTCAAGTAAAAAAATAGAAAATGTATATAAATATTTAATAAAAAAAAATTATGGACACAAAGATTATTTCTTATCGAAAACTCAAACGCTCTCTCAAATAATCAATAATTTTAAGTCAATAATTACACATGGCTAATCTCAATATTTATAACAATCCAAAAATTAAATAATCCGAATTTGTCCTTGTGAAACAAAACGGAATTTTCGAGGAATGAAAGCTTTACTAAGTGTACAAAGCTTTTCCGGTAACGGAAAATTTAGGGACGATCGTAATTGTTATCTTTGTCTATCGAGTGCCTCCATCGAAGGCTTGGATTCGTTATACAGTCGGGTACTTGTGCCTGAATCGAGTTAAACGACGAGGTCACGGTGGCGCACAAAAGTCATGGTTCATGTAAATCGAAATTACATTAAATCATCATCATCATCATCATCATATCGATGTAGTAGTAGTCGTTGCCGTCATCTTCCATCGCATTTGCTTTATTCGTATCTTGGATACATCGACTCTTATACAGAGTGAACTTAAAAAAAGATTTAGTAATAGACGCACTATTGTATAATTTGTAGAGAGCCCAAAAATGGGTCAAATATTTAAGTTGACGAAAAATTAGCTTCACTCAACAGCAAAGGAAATCGAGTCAATCGAGAAAGGAAAAGATCAATCGATTTAAGTTATATATTGAAATTATAACTTTGCGCACGGGGGGGGGGGGGGGGCACAATTATAGCATTAATTGTTTGATAACGGAGAACAGGGCACTCTTCGTATATAGCCATTATTCGAGTATACATATGTTTACGATTCCCCTCGGGAACCGTTCGTTTTCTTGGTCTTATGTTAGCTTACGCGATGCCGATCGATTTGCACGTTTGATAAAACGCGACTGGGGACCTGAAAGTAATACCTCGGAATAGAGAAATCTTTATTTTCCGATTGTTATCGGAAGGGGGAAGGGGCTTTATGTTGGTTTAATGTAGAAAAAGAAAGAAGTGCGGATGCAGTGCCAGACCACATCCGTGCATGCTGGTAAATCAAACAACCGCGACCGCGCGGAATGTCGTTGATGGAATTTAACGTTACGCATCTTGAAATCTGTCAGAGATGATCGAACAAATTTTTAGCGCGTTGTACACCTTTAAAATAATTGTATGTATATATACATTATAAACAAGATAAATGTATATATTTTTTGCATGTATAATTTTACAAAAGAGAGAAAATAATCGCTAAAAATACAAGTAAACCAAAATATAAATGAGCATTATTAATCTTCAGAGTTACTCAACAACCGATTTACTTTGAGTTACTTAAGTTGCTTGAGTTGACATAAACAGCATTTCTTCTCGCGATAAGAATTTTTTATCCACAATAAAATTCCTCTTTCGCTAGACGACATCGTTAACCCGGATGAAGTAAATGCCGCTGTGTTATTGGTCCTTATCATTTTGCGGACGTTTTATCATCTCCTTCCATCCCTCCCCCCTCCCCCACCGAGACGTGACACTTGCAATTTTGCACATATCGCATGTCACAGAGCGGATAATACAACGTATCTCTTGTAATTACCGAATAACCGATACGCGTCTCTATCTTAATTACTGAACGAGCAAGCGAGCGAGTTATCGCATTATCATGTCATGTTATTAGAATATCGAGGCGTAAATAAAAATTAATCTAATAATAATATATCCGATTGTGCCTAGTCGCAATGTGATTCACGTTTCATTGTCGATAATCCGTCTGTCGTTTTGCTTCCTCTTGTAGATCCTTTCGCATGCGTATGCAACTTGTATATATACGTACGTACGTGTACAGTTTTAAAAGTTAATTTACATCAACAATGACAAGAGAGATTCGATGAAATATATGTGCGTAGAGCGTGCGTGTACTTAAACATTTTTGCATTACTCATAAATAACAAACAATAATATATTAACGAAAAGAATACCGCGAGATCTTTTTACTTACGAATCGACCGTGTGAGCAATATACATATACGTTTACGTAATAATATTCAATATAATTTCACTATAGATTTATGATGTGTATTTTGCGCTCTACAAATATATGTATATATATATATATATATAAATGAAGGATCCAAGTCCATCCATTATCAAACGTTTTCTATCCACAAACAGTTTCTTACATCATAGTTCAATGGTCATATGGGGGGGTATACGACAATACCAAGAACTATCGTCGTTCCACCGAATTTCACTCTCTTTCCGTCTTTGTTTTCCTTCGTTAGCCTTACGCTCTCTTCCTATTAATAAAATCTTTGCTCCGACGTTGTGATGCCGATATATTGTGTTTTACGTTGTGTACACTTAACATTTAATCCAACTAATTATTGTATTATCGTATCTCTTATTTTGTTTTGGATTCTATTCACAAGTAATAAAGAATGGATAGAATGTGGATAGAGAGTTTCGCTAATTATCGCGATGATGAAGGGAGCGATATATCTTGCAAATTACAATTACAATTAGTTACATATGTATATAATAATTTTTCGTTTGTAAAGAAGAGTCTATCTTACGCGGTAATGACTAGATGGTTTGATCGCGTTATCGCGGAATTGACGCGATATTATCGCGATTACATCGAAACGTCCAAGATTATAGAGATGGAAAGGTGATGGAAAAGATGATGGGTTTACATATAGGAAGATGGTATGTTATGGATGCTCCAAAATGGCCGCTACAGTGGAAGGCGAATGGTCCGTTATGAGGAATCGAGCTCTTCCTACTAGTTTGCTCCGCCTTCATTTAAATTTGCTCGCTAACCGACTCGCTCGTTGCCATTCCAGCTGATTAATTGACAAGCATTCCGCGAATTTTGTTTATATGCCGATCTCTTATAAATTGACATTGCACGAGACGCGCATCGAGTTGGAAATTACATTATTATCTAATTAATCCCAATTCGTAAATCTTATAATCGTGGCATCAAATTATCTCTATCGATTAAAGTATAAGATACTTTTGCGCGATGACGTTTGATAAAATTATTTAATCTTCCTCTATATACGCTATGCATTGCATTCATATTATTAATTTAATTAATTAATTGCAATTTCTTTCTCTATACGTATCATGATAATTTGCGAGTGATTTCTAATTAAAAAATACATACATACATACATACATACATACATATATATATATATATATATATATATATATATATATATATATATGTATATATATGTATATCGCGAAATCTTTAAACGTAGATATTTGGAATCGCGCTGGGATTATTTTGCTAACACGGTAGTTTTTCGAAAAAAGACCACATAGTGACCATACCGCACCTATCTCCGGAATTCGAGCACCAAAATGTTTTGCCCCATGGAACGTCTCATTCCCGACTATATTTTTCAGCGTCTGTCTTATCATGCGACCATAATTTAAGCTCGCTCGCTGTCTGCCCTACGAGCTACGAAACGCTATTCCCTCACTCGCATCGAGGAATCCACAACAATGGATACGGCTATTATGGTGCTCGTAATGGAGACTAGAAGATAATGCCATATTTTACATAAAACCTTTAAACGCATATTTTCGAAAAGGAAAAAGAACTCAATTTGTCGGAGAATCTCGAATCCCCGGAGTATTGCATTATAATCCTCTTCGCGTTAGTAAGAGAGATTACGAGGAGAAAAATTTTTTCCATTGTAAATTTGTTAAAAGTACGAATCAGCAGGAGGACAAAAGTTTGACAGAAATCTTTGAGTTATTAATATTTGCAATCATATTTCTACGTTAAAAAAACTCTCGTCTGTATTTTATTTCATAATGTTCTGTATTTTTTAATTTTCTGTAAATTTTCACTCTCTTCGAGTCTCTCTTGAGGCTTGAGAAAATAAAGTAATTATGTCATTAAGTTAAAATAATGACTTTATAAAATGTAGGGAGAAGATTGACGTTTTATGAAGAGTTAATTATTACTTTTTGACAGCTTATTTTGACCGCCGGAAATCGCTAGTCGCGTCATTTAGTTCAAGGAATCGATTTACCATATGGAAATTTGACGACACACTCCTCGTTACGTAAGGTCCAGCTAATATAACTGTCCATCGCCGTTAAGTAGCTAGTTGGGAATAACCATGTAAGCTTATTTTGCTATTCATATTTTAATGATACCGCGTGACTGTCGGAAGAGAAAATTTTATAAACGATTGTATACGATATATATAAATATTTGCAATTAATTGAAGATAAAGAAATCAAAATATAAGTGAAAGAAAATGAGAAGAGAAATAAAAGAATATATCTCTATTAATATTAATTTCATAAACAATGTATAAAAATATAGCGGATAGTTTGATAATTCTGTATTCAGAATTGAAGAGTTTATTCTCGGACCGTTGAGAAAAAAAAAATCTCTATTTGAAACAGGTAGATTTTATTCAAGACGGGGAAAAAGGAAACTCGATAGTCACGCTCATAAATCTCCATTTATAAAAAGCGTAGATATAAGACGGTTCTTTGGAAATGAGAGCTCTAGACTTCCGATTAGGCATGTCCAGAAGCGGATAATCGAAATACGAATTAATGCGACGGCTCGATAATTTCTCCGTAGCTAAATTAAAAGTAGAAGTCTGTAGAACATTAGGACCGAAAGAGAAAGAGAGAGAGAGGGGCTTGTGTCGCAAGAGCGAGAGGTGCTCCGCACGACAGGTCGCTGTTGCGTCATTTGGAGCCGACGAGTAGGCATTGTTTTCGAGTTTCCTGAAACGGCTCTCGCGCCCCGGAGTTCGTGCAAGTACAAAACACGTCGCGCGGGCCGTCGCGTCGCGTCGCATTCGACGATGCAGCGACCGGGTACGGGAACGGGTACATACATACGCGAGCTATATGTCATATAAGGTATACCGGGTGTCGCCGGAAAGTCGGGAGGGCACGCGGCGCCGATGATTATTTCAAGATAGATATAAGCTATATTCTAAATTCGTTAAAAGTTTAATTTTCTCCGCGCGACTCCGTTGCTTTTTGGTAATTCTTTATTCCAAAACGTACAATTTGTTTGTCGCGCAGCAATAATTTGCGATAAAAAAATGGCTGTCGTCCAAGTGGAATACGCGACGTTTTTCCGCTCAAGGTTATCGTACGATCGTATTTAACGACTTGCACGCTTGTGCGCGTAATCGAGAAACGGCGGAACATTTCGCAAGCATTTTGTACGCGAATCGACAATTTCTCGCGCGAGTGTATTATAAAAAAAACGAATCTGTAAATCTCTGAAATTGTTCGCACATCCGAGGTAAAAATATCGCTGTATTATTTATCAACACGGAGAGCATACGTGGTTGTATTCTTTTTCCTTAATTTTGAATTTAACGACAATTATTTCGACCAATTATATTCTATCGGTTTTCTAATTAATTTCCAAGTAATTATATTCTTATTTATTTCTCTTTAATTATATATTCTTATTTATTTCTTGACATTAAATTTAAAGAAAATTATTTCGACCGAATATATATATTTTATCGTTTTTTTTTTCTTTTTTTTTAATTTTCTAGTAATTATATTTTATGATAAATAAGTAGAAAATAAATTCCACTTATGCCGCGTTATTTCTCGCGCAATGGAAAAAATAACTTTAACTGTATGCGTGATCGATAAGCTGGCTATTTCGTAATGCAGGCCAAGATGATAACATGGCGCAGGAAATAAATGTAACCACATCTGCTTCATCTTTAGTGAAAATACGATACGGCAAATATGATGAGTTTAGCTCTATTTCCTTTCGTAAATGGAAAATTTCTATATTATTATTGAAAAGCGCAAGGAATAATCACGGATGATTTCTGTAAATATGGCAAATCAATCGATTGATTTTTAAAAATCTATCATATATATACGTTACAATATAATGTTGTAAGATAAATTTATAGTAATATATTTTATTAAAGAGTTGTCTGAATTTTCTTACTCAAAAATCTCGTTCATTTTTTTGTAGGTAGGTTTATCGCATCTCGAGAATAAAAAAGTGTATATAATTTTAAATTTGAATGTTTGCTACACATATGTTTTAATCCAGATACGTATAGAGATTTTCCCTGAAAAAATAGCAATAATAATCCGAAATAAATGGAAGAAACTTTAAAACATGTTACAAATATATACGATGATTTTCCTTGGTAAATCTTTTTTAGTATCATAATCGTGGAACAAGAGCACAAGAGACGCAAGAGCAAAGTGTGAATATTTTCACCAAAGATCAATGAAATATTCACTGATGTTTGGTGAAATCTTGTATCGCTGCTTTAAACGATGAAATTTTTACCGATTATTCCGTTTAACAGAGCGTGTTCCTTTGGAGCGTTTTGCTTCGATCGTCGATTCATTTCCGGTACGGAACATGATATCTAACAAACAATAATAATACGTAATGGTATCGATACAGGAAGCATGCAACGATACCATTATCGAGCATCGAGAAGAACTGCATCTCCAATTTTTTTCCACGAAAGAATTACATGTATATGCATATACATATATATATATATATATATATATACACATATACATATATATGGCTGTGTATATGTATCATACATGTATCACATTTCCCGATTCTAGTCTAGGCGAAAAGAAATCTCATTCCGCCGTTGTCGTTCCTCGACAACCTCGATCCACGCACGCAATTTCACCAGACGCGGCATTTTCTCCGGAAAGCAAAATTCAGCGACACAATTCCGGGGCACGTCTCGCGACGTTTCGCAAGCATCTCGCGGTCTCGTGCCGTTTCCCCTACGCACTCTCTCTCTCTCTCTCTCTCTCCTACGAGTCCAAGATCGCGTTTCTCGGTTTCCGACCAAAAGTCGGGAGTTTTTCCGATCATCGTGGACTTTTGCGAGTGAAGATTAGTCTTCCCCTCCCCCATTTCCCCCTCGCAGAGATGAGACTAATTATCTCGCCGATCTTTGATAACATAACGCCATCGGAGAGAAGAAAAAAAAAAGGCACCGCTCTTTTTCCATCCGAGACGCGGTCGACGCGACGCGGCTCTGGGCTCTGGCAGCGACTGATTTCACGAAATGCGTGCCGAGCGCGTGATAATGCGCACACAGAGAACGACTAAACGACGATGGTTCGTCGTATCCGGCCCGCGTGCACTGGGTTTCTATCTTGCTGGCGTGCCGCGCGAAATGGTGGGTGGCTCTCTATCGGGCCCCGGTGCGTGTACCAGCCGCGAGCGCGAGCGATAGGACTTATCTCACGATATACCGGTGCCTTACGAAACCTGGACTCGAGGCGACGCGCAGTGCGCATCTTTGTGCCGCGTGCGGCGGAACGCGCGCACGCGTTCATCTCCACCTCCGTCACGGAGATGTCATTTTGGAAACTGTCGGGGAGAGCTTTGTCGAACCCTCGAACGCGCGTATTTTATCCTCGAGGAAGTACCCTTCCCCCCCCCCTCTCTCTCTCTCTCTCTCTGTGACGTTGATCCTGTAAGTCGTCGGACACGGAGATTGCTCGAGTGCCGATTTTTTTTTCTCCCTTGGGAAAAATGTGTACCACAGCTGATTCCATTTATTACTTCTCGGCGAGCCATGTATTCACCGTTACGTATTCACGTCCGCGCGCCGTGTATTATTGCGTCGTGATTTACTGGCGTGCCGAGGAATAAAGCGAGTCGGCTACCGCACGTAGTTGGATGGCTGTAGTGGTCGCTTTTATGGAGTCGATGCGTTTTCTATAACCGAGACTGCCAGCGAATGTATCGATATATGTTTATGGATGCAGAGTCGAGGCTTCGAGTTCTCTTAACGAGCTAATTTTTCGTCCGTTTCTCGCGTTTCTGCCGGTATTTAATTTTTTCATTACGAAAATAATGGAAATATAATTGAGGATTACGATGGACAAATCCTTAACAAAGGATCGACCGCAGCTTTACCGAAAGATCTCCAGTCGTGAAATGCGATAGTTTTTCTACAACTTTCTTGTTGTCAAAGTAATATATTTATTATGTATTTCACTCGTCCGAAGAAAAGTTTGAATAATTTTATTACAGACTTTAGAATGCACGGGACGATCGAGCGTGACGACAGAAAGCGAGCCTAATGAAACGCGCGTAGATGTCGAGGGGGTATATTATCACTTAGATAAGAATCTGTTCGGGTTCCCCGACATCCGACACGATTCCTCATACCGATCCGTATACTCTGTTTACGCCCGTGAGTAACGTCGATTCTCGCAACCAATCCCTCATCCGTCCTCTTCCGAAAGCTTGAACGTTGATCGTTTCTGACCTGACGCGATCGGCGATCGGAGAATCGCAATCGCGCTTCTTCTCGCAAAGAACAGATACCTATCGTAAATCCCGTACGCGGACGAAACGGTGTCGCCAAAAGTGCCGTCGCGTCGGCGGATCCCTCTTCTCGCTCCATAAACTTGAAGCAGTCGAGGGTATTGAGATTTCAAAGTTTAAATATCTATGTAATTAATCCTAAAAAATGGAATATATAATTTGATTGAAATTCTTTCAAGTTTTATTAGAGAAAATCGCGAGAGAGATATCGCGGATGTCTTATATGCATATGCGCGGGAGGAGAGAGCTAGCCGAGCTAGAGACTCGGGCCGGTTGAGAGCCTCTGTCGGCTTGCAACTAGTTGAGATAAGGTATCGGGCCGGCGGTCGCCGCGTTGCGATAGCGCTTCGCAACGCGGCCCCGATGTAACGCATCGTCACGCATTTACGGTTCCTACAAATGCACGCATACGTACGTTCTATGCGTTTCTATGCGTAGCCGCATAAATGCGCGCGTATGCAAAGCGAGAAGGGGGGAGCGAAAGAAGGAAAACGATGCTGTGGCGTGAGAAGAACGAAATTGGACGAGCTCGCCTTGAATGCTCTCGAAATGTTAATTAAATTATCCTTCTCCCTCTCCTCTTCTTGTCGCGCATATTATCGTCGCATCTTGCAATTTCGAATGTTAATCACTCTTGAAATCTCCATGTGGACGCTGAGAAATTAGAGATCGTAGACGTCGCCTAAGGATGCCGAGCTTTCTTCTCATTCACTTAAGTGGCGAGAAGGTGGTCCTTATGTTAGAGTGATAATCGCGCGTGTCGAATAGCGTATGAGAGAGAGAGAGAGAGCGTGGTATATAACTCGCGCTCCGTTGATAGGGTAATCTCTCTTGCGGCGGAGAGATTAGCCAAGGACGCGGAGATAAACCGCTGCATTGTTAACATCCCTTCTCTGCACCTTTGCGAGATGCAGGCTCTCTCTTGCTTCTCTCCTGACGATAATGACGTCACGAAATGTTCTCTAATCGGGCCAATATGACGATAACGCCTGTCGTAAGAGCTACGTAAGAGCTCATCGGGAGGATTCGGATTATCTCTTGATTGCGAGAGAGAATTCGCAATCTCGGTCTCTCATCGCTAAAATAAATCCGTTGCGTCGATCGAAACGCGCTCGAATTCGATAACTTTCGATCGTGCTAGTTTAATTATCGGCTTGTAAAATTTTAGCGCATAAAATTATTGACGTAAATATACGTAAGTATAATAACTCTATAAACATTTTATATTACGAAAAAAATCGTTGAATAAAACGTATCTGTACGAGATATTCTTCGGAGACAAATTCTCTCTTTCCGTTGTTTTATCGTATTTTCCATTTAATTTCAGGAGATATATTAATTCTTTATGGAAAAATTTTCGAGATGCAGAATGAAAAGTTGAATTTGAAAGAGGATAGAGCTTACATATTCCTTTTGTTCATCGTTGGAGGATGGTCGCGCTTTGGCGGCTTTGTCGGCTTAATCTCGCACCTGGGTAGGTTGCATTTTACGGGGGGGTGCGCATAAATCTTCTCCAAACCCATGGTTTTCATTTTTTCTCCAAGGACAGACAGCTGAGCAACCCGCGTGGTTCGTGCGGGGGTGCGACCGATGATAAGAGCAAAAGGTGAAAAGACGGTTCTTTTCCCATATAGTACAAGTCGTGGAGCGGAAACACATCGTCGACATCGTACCACGAATGCCCCCCTATGCGGGTTTTATCGCGCGCAAAACGTACCTCGCCGACGTCTACTCGGCCCACTTTGCGAACGTTACGTTCGCGGCTCATGCTAATGAAAACGTGGACTGCATCGCCGAGAAGCCGAGGATTTTGTAGGTCGTCGCCAATTTTTCCCCCTTTTCCCTTTTTTTTCTCTTCTTTTTTTAGTCGCATTTATGCCATGATTATTAAGAGATTTTCGTTAGAAGAAATATGGTTTTTTTTTATAATTATATTTAATATAATTCGATAAACAATTATAGGAAAGAACTGTTGAGAAAGAACTGTTGAAACTGAAAGAACAACTCGATATTTTTGTATAGAGAAAAGCATTGGCTGATATTTCTTTTTCTCGAAAAGTTATTTCGAAAAAAAATAATGTGCACACGGCTACATTTGTTTTACCCATTGTATACACACTCGGAGTATATTATATCGGGGTAACATTCATAATGGATGTTTACGAACGCAGATAAAGTGTGCGAACCATCCTTTAAGGATCTAAACAGGTCCCTTATGAAAACTTTTGCTCTCGGCTCGTCGTATAATCGATTGGCAAAACAATCCTTTCCTTTTTTTCGGCTAAAAATATCCCGAGCCTATGGAAAGAAACGGTTTGTATAACGACGGGTCATTAGAAATATGAGGAAAGATTTTTTCCATCAACTATATATAACATGTAAAAAAAATTAAAAATCTCCCTTCTTCTAGTAAATTAAAATATCGGAAACTTTAATTATATTTTTTATACAAATAAAGGGCTTATTTTAATTATAGACACATATATATTTTAACCGATATGTGAAATTATTAATTTTTGAAAATAAGATTAAGATTAGAAAAACTAGAATAAATATCTAATATTGTATTTTTTATTATTAATATAGCATGCGAGTAAATTGATATCAATATATATAACGTAACTCTACGTAGGGGCAAAACTTGTTCGGAACATGCGCAACTACTTTTATTGACACGTGTTATTCATATTGCGCCGTGTGTCCCCGAGGAATTAAAACCGCCCCGAAAACGCCCCCAATAGTCGAATGGTTATCAGCGTGTGCCAGACGTATACGGTCTGTCAAAACACATCAGCAATCTCGTACCGCATTGCGAGCCGATGTTTCTGTCGCACGCAGGGATGTTAACCAGTCATTAAGAAACGTCTGTGCGTTGATGCGTTTCACGATAAACAAGATGAAGAAACAAAAGTCGCTCAAAGAAAGCCCATTTTCAAACTTTGTGCATATGGAGGAGCATTTGATCGATCTATTTAGAAGGATGCTCGGCGAAAGCGTCTACGCGAAACTTGTTTCGGAAATAATATCGCGCGCGTAAAAGAAATGGTATTGTTTGTTTATTTTTAACCCGCGATAATAACATTGTTAAACCAATGTTTTTTAAATGGAACGCGATATTACTAAAATCACCGTCGCGCATCGTCGACGAAATGAGAATCGCTGATGCGGGAGAAGACGAAGGTGACGGTAAATCCGAGGGAGAAGGACGCGGGAAAGCAGAGGTACGAGGTATTATAACAAACTGCCGTGCAATATTTTATGGGTTCCATAAGGAAACGTCGTGACTCTCGCGATTGTTCCGCGTGTAATACCAGTGTAAAGGCGATCGACTTGCAGTAGTAATTAATGCGAGAAATACGGATCGTTCCAATGGGAAAATAAGCGCCTGCTCCTTCTCCCTCTTTCTCTTTCTCTTCCTCTTCCTCTTTCTTTCTCTTTCTTTCTTGTTTTGCTTTTACATCAGCGTTACGATTTTCGATTTGTCGATTCGTCGGTACGCGCGGATCGCATGAAAAAGGCTCTTTATAATAAAAATCTATAGTATAAATGATGCGATAAAAATAACAGTTTTATATTGTCGTGAGAAATATAGAGTATTTTTCAAGATTTATATACATTTTGTAGATAATATTTGTTTTATGATTATTTCAAGGAACCAATACATACACGGCGTGAAACATCTTTTACGCGCATGATTTTATTAAAGTACCATCTTATAATAAATAATTGACGCGCTGTAATTGAAAATAAATAAAATGAAAATAAAAAAAAATACATATATATGTAGGTAAAAATTAATATTTATTATTATATAAAGAGAAAGTTTTCGCAACAGAGATGCAAAACCGCAAAGGATTAACAACCGTAGGTCACATACGCACGCACTCTGCGTACGCGTCGCGCGAACGCAACGTCGCCGTCGACGTCGACGCGAACACGTCGCGTATATACGCGTGATGCACGCTATTCTGCGAACTAATGCCATCTGTGACTCGTGGCGTGAACAACGCGACGCGTGACACATGTAATTTTTCAATTTCGATTTCGATATTCTTTTTTCTCTTTAGGAAAAATTATTTTAATGGAGGTTGCATCGATACCTGAAATACGATAACGCGATATATACATTTAACGATTATATTAATTATCGGTAGATGCGTAGAATAAACGAAGCGTGTAATTGGACAGCATCTATACTTTGCTCAAGCTGAGGGAGAAGCGGAGCATGATTCATCGATTCGTATATTATACATACATTTATGCGATTATCGATGCACTCTATAGTCGCCCGTATATATTTAAACTTTCATATTTGAAATAAAGAATAATAAGATGAAAGGAGCAGGATTTTCCATTGCATATCGCGAAACGTAAAGCTTGTTCGAATCAAAATTACACTCGAGGAGAGATCCTTTTGTCATCTTGGCCGACGACCTATTTGCAGCTTCAACGTGTAGTTTTAATGCCGAGTTTATTGCGTAGACCGCGACGTAGATTACCTTTCGTCGTTTGTGGCCAATGGGCCGCGCGCGTCCATCGTTACGTATTTGATGAAGGATTCGTAAATTTTTAATCCCCCGCAACAAAGGACCGTCGTAAAAACAATTATTGGGACAAATATTTGGTAAATCAACAATGGGATAAATATCTCGTCGTCCTTTTTGAGTGAGAAAGGAGGATTGACGTTTTCGCTTTCGGTTTGGGTACTGTAAACTTTGTACGTTCATAAACGAACGAAACGGCTGAAAGACTCGTCGTAAAAGATCGACCTGCGTTATGACGCGTCTTGGGCTAATCCTCGCCAACGTAATCCTTTCCAACGGGGGTCCTCTTGCAACCTTCGTGTCACGAGTATTAAGACGGTATCAATGTTCATATTGTTCTACGAAATCTTAATGAAAAAGTTTGCGCGGGACGTTAAGCTTGACAAATTTCTCGAAAATGTCTGTCAAAAATATTGTCATAGATTATTATTGAAACTTGCTTCCCATATTTCTAGTTTTTAAAGAAAAGAAAAGAAAAGGAGAACGTTAAATGGCCTAAATGGCATAAATGCGCGGTCGTAAAACACTGGATTATCTCTGTCGGTCGATCCATTCGCCGTGGGGTTTATCGAACGTTCGCGACGCGGAAGACACGTTCAACGGGGACGCATTATCCCGGTGATAATACGGGCCCTAATTGTTATGTTTTCGTCGTTGCCGCGCGCGAAAAGCGACGAGCACGGTTAATGCCCGGCAAAGCTCAACGAGGGCCCCGTCAGACCCGTTTGACCAGAAATGCGTAACGCGTTCGGTACAACCGTGTTTGATAAATAAATGCGTCACGATTTCCTGTCGTGGGAGTACCCTTGCGAATTTCCCACGAGAAGGACTAACCGTGTCGCACCTAGAAATAGAAACTCGGCGATGAGAAAAAGCTCATCCGCCGCAAGGATCGATGATATACCATATATATCGAATAATTTAAATCCAAGTGCCAATTAAAAAACATTGGACATTGTTATAATTAGCACCGAATCTCTTATAGTCGAATCGAAGGATTATAGAGTGGGATGGATCGCGCGGAGGTGCTCTTCTTTTCGTCCCCTCCCCTCTTTTTCTTTGTCTCTTTCCTTTTTTTAACAAGCATAGATTTTGTTATCGCTGTGGGGCAAGAGTCCGGCAGCGAAACCGGATGTCCGCCCGCGCAGGATGTGACGTCAGAGCTGCTGGCAGGCCGGCAAGTACCGTAAACCTGCCCGACTGTTTGCGACGCAAACATGTTCCTCTCTATGCGTCTCTTTCTCTCGCTCTCTTTTGCCTCCCTGCACCAAGTCCCGAGTACCCTTTTGTCCATGCGCCACACTCGTTCTTTCGCCCTACGTTTCTTATCCACGTCGATATTTTGAAAACCGATACGGTTTCAAATTAAATAGATGCAACAAGCATTTTATCAGTTGGCAATTAGCATTAAATTTATCTCTAATAATAGAGATACGTTAAATGTCTTGTTATTAAATTAGCTGTCTTTTTATTAAAAGTACAATGATTAATAAGTTATTAGATTTAATGTAATGTTTTTACTTTGAGAATTTATATCGCGGGTAAAGCATTCGAAGAAAAGAGCACTCGATATCCGTTGTCCAAAAGTTAAAAATTATCTTTCAAAAATACTATTATTATTTTATTAATCTTTTTGCCGAAGACAAATACGAAATGGTGTTCATGGGAAAACAGAGGAGTTTTTTGGAGGAAATTTTGGGCTTCGGAATGCTTTAGTTTTCCAAGTCGATGTATATTTGTTTGCGTGGCTGTCCACTAGACGTGTTCTATTCCTGGCACGATTCATCGCGGCGACGCGGTGTCAAAAGAATAACAATAAAGTGTCAAAATAAAAAGTTGTTCGATCCTTCATTTAACCGAGAAATAACTGAAAAATTTTGTCTTCCGAATCGAGAGCCGATTACTTCGCACGAGCAATAACGTGTTTACATTGTCCAAAACAAGTATTTGCGTTATTCGAAAGGATTTTCCAAGATGCATATTTCATGGCAATAAATTATCCATTTATCATCAAAATTTATCCATATTCGGTAAATCTGAATTTTTTTATATAGATTCTTCAGATTTTAATAATAAAAATAATAATAATTTTATCAGACAATGATACGAATAATTTTTTTCTCACTAATGTCCAACATGAAAGATACATATGACAGAGAGAGAGAGAATTTTGCTCTTAAATTATTATTATATATATCTTTATCATTTTCAATTTATTATTAATTACTTTTTTAATTATTATGTACACAGGTTTATCATTTTAATTATTATCGTACACAGGTGTGATATTTTTTGGGACGACGTATTTCTTGAAATGAAAACTGTCAAGCGCGTCCCCCTTGGTAACCCCGTTGATATACTCCGGGGACGCTCGTGGGGCCGTAAAATGACGTAAAATAATATCTGGCCAAGCTAATAAGGGTCTCTCATTCTCAGCTGCGATCTCCGACTTTGGGGCACCGAAAGTCCCTTCGGTCTAATACCCTATTACGCGGTAGATGTGAATACATATAGGAGGGCACCGTTCGCGACCCATGACCTCCCGATGACTGATTTACCGCTCTCTTTTCGCTCCGAAACCGATCCTTCCCTCGTAATCATCGTCTCTTTGCTTTTTTCCTCTCTATCTCTCTCTTCTCCGCTCGAGTAGTGGGAGCATTTTTCCAAATAGAGTTACGCACGACTCGTAGAATATCGATATAAATTGACCTCTTTCGAACACGATAATTTCAGAGGGAACTCGTGAGATCGGGTTCGACGATCGGGCCCGAAATTAGTAGCGGCTTCTACGCGTGTCGTGTTTCAAGGCAACGATCGGGATCGATCGGGATCCTATCGGTCCGTCGGAATGAATTTTCCGAGATGAAATTTGTCGCGATCCTTGTTTAATTCGAGCTCGATACGATGCGCGACACGTGCGCCTTCGCTCTCGCTCTTAAATCTCGATTCCACATATTCGTGCTCTCGGACGATTTATAAACAAGACTCGTTAAGACGCAGCGAGGCGATTACGATTGAATGGGAGCAGCAACGTGATAAAGAGACGTTGCGCGACGTTGTACATGTTTCGCGGTTCATAAAAATCCAGGAGCGGCAAGTACTCGAGATACCCATCGCGTGTCCCTGAAAGTCACTGATAACGCGATCGGAATCGGTCGGTCGGTGCGCGCCATTAAAAACGTAACAGACTCCCGAGCAAGCTGTTAAGTTTTCGTCGCTCTCATCGAACACGGCGGATAAAGATACGGGCGAACAAGAGTCGGAGCACTTTGGATTCTTACAGACGCTCGGAAAATATCGCGCGCTGTCAAAAGGATACCTCGCGTCTCGACAATATCGACGAATCATTAATTTTCCAGAAGTGTTCCACTTTGACCAAAGTGCCTCTAGAATAACGACAATGACGATCGACAACCATAACGTTCACACCTGACTCACGGTTTAATTTCACGACAATTAAAATGCATCTTTGATGACAATGATTTTGATTTAAAACGCTCCATTTTCGCGCGACCTCTGAGCAAAAATTGGGCAATTCTCCTTGCGCGTCGTTGCAACGATAATCTCTCTCGAAAAATCGTCACTTTCGCAAAGTGGCGCTTAAATTGCGAGCGACGATATCTGAGGGGAGGGGGAGGAAAGAGGCCAAAAAGTGCCGGCGTAAAGCGACGACGTAAAGAAACGAAGACACTTAAACACCCCGCTGGGCGCGATTTGTGCCCTTCTCGCGTTACGCCACGCTGTCTGTGTTTCGTTGTTTCGCGGCTCGTGACGGCTGAAACTCATCACATGCGAGAGACCGAAAGAGAAACCTGTCTCTGACAAACCTCCGGACCCGAAATGTCGCAGCGGACATCCACGTGAAAGGCACAAACATTAGACGTACGTCTGTATACAAGAGACGCATGCTCCTATTATATTTAAAGACTTGATCAAGAATGAGAATTATGGAGATTTTTGTTGTTATAAAAAGGAAAAGATTTGAAAGCGATAAATGTACGCCATAAAGTTGCGGGTTTAATTTTACTTTAATCAATATTGTCAAATATTGTCGGTGGTATCCTTCTTGGATATTTTAAAACAAGACTTTTCCATTTAATCGCGACTATTAAACCTAGCGTTTTTCTTTCAAATTTTGTCAAGTGATTTCCATTTGTAAAATAAAAGTTGTCGTCTCCGTTCGTAATGCGAAGCGTTCGAAAGCAAGCGATATGGCACGAGGACGATTAAGAAAAAAATGTCCATGAGAAAATGGCAAATATCCTGGCTCGATTTATGGCACCTTCTCTCTCACCTGGTCGACTTTGTTTATTTCTGTAAGGCGTCGCTAATGACCCGACCGTGCGTCTTTTTTCTTTTCCGCGCGCCGCACTCAATATTTGCTTACCTTCCTTCGTCGGAATGTCCTGCGCCGAATCTTATATACAAAGAGGACTCGCGGGATTTCTTAGGACTGTGCCCGTTTCGTGTTTCTGAACTGGTGCTACATTAAAACCGCACAAAACAGTCGATTTACCCTGTGAAATTTCTACAGAAACGTTATGTTTCTAGAAAAAAACAAATTGCAATAGTCTTATAATTAAGGTCTTTCATTAGGAGAAACAAAGTGACTGTCTATGGAATTTTTCGAAAGAGATAGCGACATGATAAGATTTTTCAATTTTTTTTTGTCGAGGATTTCATAGGATATAATCGTGGTGGAAATTAATTGCGAATCTTTCTGCTTCGAAAAGTCAATCGACATTCGCGTAGCAACGCGGGAACTTTGGAATGAATGGATCTCTACTCGTTATATCGATAGGTATTTAGATTAAATAGAGCGAGAAACAGCCTATAAATCAGCTGACTCGAGATTTGTTTATAATAAAGCCAAAGAGAGAGATAAAAGAGAGACTTTTCGAGATAAATAGGGGTTAGTGGCCCCCTCCCTCTCTCTGCCGCGCATACATGTAGTATCTCGATTTCTTCATCTCGCTCGCGAGGAGCTTTCCTCAAACTCGGATGAAACGACTTGTCGTAAATTGTTAATTCCGACCGCGAGCGAGTATCTGCTGATCGATATATTAATCCTTGGATATCTTTTCATTCGATGATTCTTTATCGACGCACGGCGAGAGTGAAGAGCTAGCTTTTAATCATCGGTGATGTCTATCTTAATCTTTGAAACAAGATCTTACTTGAACCAATCATCAACTTTTTTAATACTTTTCCAACTTTTTCATGCTTGCGTAACTTATATTGATGGCTTATTTTTTTAAATGTGATATAAATATTTTATTTCACGAAGAGAGAGAGGGAGAGAGTATAAATTAAATTAATTTAAATAACTTTTGTTTTTTTAGCTAAAAATTTTGCGTGTTAATTAATTAGTGATATTTTTTACTTTGTAAAAAACATTGAAACTTTCTTTATTACGACTTGAAATATTTAAATCGTGTGTATATAAATGTGTATTTTGAAATGATTCTCCCTCCTCCATGTATATTAAACTATAAACACGTACATCACCGAATATATTTATGAATTTGCGAAATAGTATTTGGTACCTACTTTCGTGCAATCGATTTTTAAAATTGTAATGCATCTGTCAACCCAAGTATATAGGATTAAACTATGTATGACAGCGATCAAATTTCTCTTGTGAGAACGGTTAATCCTTTTGACGTTGAGAAAAAAATACAAATGACTTTCGGGGAAAAGAAGATGAGAGACTGTCGCAGTCTGATACTTAGCAGCCGTTTTGTAACGGCTGTTATGGGTGTTTCGTTTTATTACCCATTAACTTTGAAGCGAAGCTTAATTTAGTATTTTGAAAGAGAGTCGGAATTTTTCGATCGTCTTTGCTTCTAATTGAGCTCGTCGTTTATTAATCTCATTAATGAACGGCGTAATTACAATTGAAGCGAAAATACAATCTTTTAAATATTTTTAAGTATATGGAAATGCGAAAAATATCTTAATTTGTGTTTGACACGAATCACTTTAATGTAAAGTTTTTTATTACGACGCTTTCAAGATTCACGTATTAATCCAACTTGAAATTATCAACTAACATACTACGGCTATTTTATATCCGCATAAAAAGTTTTGTACAAGGATATTGGAATGTGCAGAGTATTTTCGCAAGCTTTGCCTTTCGCTGACATGCGTCGCGATTGAATTATATCGATCATTCGATCGATCATCTAATCCATCGCAAATATTTCCCAGAGGATTTAATTAGACAATCATTTGTCTGATTCAATATAGCCATATACCGCTAGTATACTCATTAACGTGAATCTGATGCTTTCTGCGTCAAATAGTTAATAGCTGACACACGTGCGTGTCCGTCAGATTTTTTATTAGCGGTGCGTCATCTTTTAATTATATTTATTCCGGATTATTAATTACGGGCATTAATTACAATTTATATTAGCGTTTATGTGACCGTAGTCACGTTTCCAATTCTCGAATTTATTTTTCCTCGAGGAAAAATATTTTCTCCTTCTTCCATTTTTCGACGATGCGTTGCATTAAAATTATCAATTAATCGCTAAAAAAATTAAGTCGAGTCGCAATTCATCGAATAATATCTGATAACGTACGATCGTGATTCTTGAGCTTATCCAAACAAAGTATGATAGAGGAAAGCGCGGTTGCGGTTCAAGGGTCAGCTCTGGGTCACAGCGTGGTCGAGAATAGAATATACTGGCGTTTCATCTTTTTCTCTTTTTACCATACGATGCAGTCTTCGTCGAAACTGCAGCGAAATTTCCGTTCGTCCGACGTCGTCTTTCTCGTCTTGTTGTTTCTCGCGTCATCGACGGTCGTCCTCTTTGTTTGCGCGCAAACACGGTCCGATAAAGTCACGACTCATTGTTCATCCGACAGATGTTAATTGGGTTAATCCCATCTTTATGCATCTTATTCTCGTGTGTCACGGCGTGTCATAAAAGTTTCGCGAGAATTGGAGAACATTGAAAACATTGATATAATCTCCCACAAAACGTATGGAATAATTACGTCGGATGCTTTCTAATTGTTTGTAAGAACAAAAATAGGCGACAAATTTTTCATTTTGCTCAACCATTGGGAATGAATAATTTTTTTATTATACAATTTAAAGGGCGTTTCTCATCAGTTTTGTTATTAGTACAGTATTTTATCACAAAAAAAATCTCATTTTTGAATTTCAATACCTCACATAGGCTCGCATATTTCATTTGCGACAACAATTTCACTTCATCCATATTCGTCGTGATAGAAAATCGTCGCGCTTTGCATTCGATAGGAATGTAAATGTGTATTGACAATGATAATCGTGGTGTGGCGTGGCTAAAATGTCTCGAGTCATTCCTTCTTTTCTCTCATTCACCGTCCGCACGTGCATGTGCGAGAAACACGTATCGTGGTCGCGTGCCGTCTCGTATCACCTTATCGGCTTTATCGCGTCTTATCGAGCCGAGTAGTAGTTTTGTACGACTCCGCGTTAAGATACCGAGGTGTCACCGTTGTGATCACGAAATGTGAATGATTTATCACGATCCGTTGGCGATTTTGTATTCGGCATTTATAACGCCATGGGTGGATATCGATTTTCCTTCTTATTAAATCCACAAAATTAATAACAAATATATTTTGGAGATATTGCTAATCTTATTTTACATTTTAAAAATCGAACTGTGTGATATTCTCTTTCACAATTTTTATCCCCTTCTTTTGAAAAGGCACTCGATAACTTTGAGAAATTTTATCGACTCCTTTAGGTTGTCAAAATTTCCATTCTCCTTATACTATAGCAACAATGTTTTAAATACATACAGCGTCAGTTTCTTCAAGAGCCAAACATTTAAACCGCACTTTGAAGAACACACGGAGGTGTTTGCACATTTTATAGCCGGCATGCAGACTGTCTCACAAGCCGAGGCCATAAATTCGTGTTCAGGAATCCCTCGGGAATAAAGGACTCTCTTCATCTTTCGTATTCCTTCAGTTTCTTTTCGGAAACGTCCGCAAAACTCGAAAGAAAAATAAAAAATTTTTATAAAATTAGACAGAAACGGAATTAATTACATTATAATTTTTGCGTGATATATATTTTAATATAAGTATAAATAACTCTTTATAAAAAGGTATAGTAAATAATTGTATTTTTACACCTTTTTAGAGTTATTTATATTTATATATCTCTCAAAAATTATAATCATTTCGTTTCTGTCTAATTTTATAAAAATGTTTATTACGTACATGAAATAGATGCTCCACGAGCGCCAAAAATTACGCGGAATCGCAAAGGACACGAGAAAACGTGACGTTATGCAGATTAGCTCTATCTTGAGCCGCGGGATGAATGAGCCTACGTACGATTATACAGCGCGATTGTATTATCTTCTATTTCTACTGCCAGCGTGGACTTATCATAAGCGTGCGTAGTACGCGCGAGCCGAGTACGCGATTGCGGGCTTTCTATCGCCTTTTAAGAGTCGCATAGTAGTGCCTAATCTGCAAGCCGGCGGTCAACGATGCGGATTTCAGCGGCAGACACCGCGACGGCAGACACTGACAATGAGTCCGATGGGCGAGTTGTAGCGGCATGAGCGATTTCGACGGCTCGCCCATGAACCCTTGATGAACCGCGCGAACGAAGGAGGAAAGTAATTTACGAGAAAAATATTCTTTCGTAAATCTCGCGAGATAAAGTAACGTAAGTTGTCTAGAAAATGTCGCGATGCAGATAAATTATGTATATATTATAGACTGCTTGCTCTCCTCCTCCATATGACATCATCTTGATGATTTTTTTTTTTAATCGACCGATTGTTGAACGTCACGCGGTGATACATTCTCTCTCTCTCTCTCTCTCTCCACCCTTTTCTCATACGTGCTTTTTTGGAATAATGGCACGATCGTCGTGAATCATTCGTTGCGCTTCGCGAAAGTCGGTCGGCGATTATTGTCGCTTTTGCGAGCGACGAGACAAAAGCGGGCTGCGAGCGGTTGGAAAACGCTCCCGTGGACGATTCGCGCGACGACAACACCTGGCCTTCCTCTTATCGAAAATGGACAGAACGCACCCGACTAAACATCGTCACATCTAGTCCAACGAGTCCGCCCCACTTCCTCGCCCATCCACAATGCTCTCCCTGTTTCTTCGCGTGTGGTACACCTTTTAAAAAGTATCCTTACTTTTAAACCTGTATAAAATTGCGATATATGGATAAAAAGAAAATAATAACAAGGAAATGTGTGTGTCTGAAAGTAGCCCTATTTTCTTCTATTTTTTCTTGGTCAATTTCAAGGCGAAATGTGTCGGTATATGCAACTGCGAAGACTCTTAAATGTTATCGTCGATTTTTATCTTATCTGAATATATTATCTCTATCTAAGAGAGTAGTCGATCGTGAGCTACTATACAAGTTTCATCGAACAGAGGAGGAAGAAGAGGAGAGGCAGAAAGAGGAAGATGAGGATTCGAGAGGTAGAGATAAAGAGGCCATTCAATCTCTGAAAATCTCGTCGTAAAGCGCATCGCCATGTATGTGTACATGTATATATATATATATATATATATATATATATATATATATATATATATATATATATATATATATATATATATATATATATATATATATATATATATATATATATATATATATATATATATATATATATATATATATATATATATATATATATATATATATATATATATATATATATATATATATATATATCTCGCGTTTGCTCGTATTACGGATAACAGAGGCTGTTTTTGTGGGGGTCTGAAAGATAAGGACAACCTCTGGCCTCGACGTACAAAACCTCTTCCGCTCGTCCATACGACTCTGTGAAACTCGCTCTATCGACTACCGTTCAGGAGCGGCATCGGCGATTTTCGCCTCGTATGTATATATGTATATCTCGGACAATAAACGCGCAATGGCGAGCTGTCGATAATTCGTAAACGCATCGTATCGCACGCACCTGGTAACGATGGACGAAATGCTCGACGAATGTCGGCTTGTTGAAAATGCAGACGCGAGATGGAAGTATGTGTATATACGTGTATATACGAATTTTATATATATATATGCAATTATTATATAATGGAAAATAAGATTATTACATATAATATTCTTTATATATAAGCAAGCATTTAAAGAATATAATATTTAACATGGTTAAAGATAACAGAGATCCCTCGTGAATTATTAATTAATGTAAAGGGTGACCTGTCACGTCTCTTTTTACGGGATATCTTTACGGGACCTTACGGAAAAACATGCGAGAGAGACGAAAAGAGAACTCTGATATATTTTAATTGTGGAATTTTATATAAATGTAAAACGCGCGAGATATATAGTGATGTCATTATAAATGAAATGAAATGTCCGCGCACACACAAGTAACAATCGTTGCGCGCGAATCGATGCCGCGCGTTTTTTTCTGTCGGTGCTGACCACCAATTTGTTCGTTTTGCTCTTGCAACAATGGGGAAAGCTTCTTCTCTCGCTGTCGTCGGCTCGACGAGTATATTTTCTTCGTCGAATGATTAATCGGGGTCGCGGCTCTCTGCATCTTCCTCGCCGCAGATAATATGGAGCGGCTAATTCTTTTCCAATCTCTTTAAAAGTCTTTTATTCCAAGTTTTGCACTCGAATAACACTCGTACAATTGTTTTACATATCGTGGCTATATTCAGCTTTTCATTTTATATATTTAGCATTCTTGTGAGATAAAATCTTGAAATAAGATCGTTGAAACGTAATATAAAATTTTTTATCGTTCTTGGAAAATTAATTCGCTCTGTAATACATATATTTAAAGTAAGTACATTAATACAAATAAAATCGCATTAATTAAATGGAAATTTTCGCAATTGCTCGTTATTATTTTAGGTGTTTAAAGAATAATTTTTTGGTAAAGTATCATCGTGTAATGATATTTATATTTTTGCCAGATCACCCTATATATTAATACGTACATTCTATTATTCCGCAGCAACTGAGTCGAGGCGAATTGTACTTGGACCTTTGTGCAAAAATATGTTTTTTAATAGAATTCGTCGAGCGGCAACGACCAGATAATCCAACGAGCCTGACCTTTCCAATTTGATTAGGTAATGTCAATAAGGTCAGTTCAATGTTAAACGGTCGATATACCGTCCTCGAGGATGATACTGCGGTTTAAATGAGAGCTTGGCTAAATCGATTCGAATCAACTCCTCGAGTTGAGGATATTTTATTATTATCCTGATTTTAAGAAAATCATGATTCTTTTTTAAAAATATATATTAATTATAAATTGTATACCATAATATAATCACACTGAAAGATTTCAAATAATATGAAAACTTTCATTAAAAAGGGACGAGAGTAAATGAATTAGACACAAAATTTTTGGGGAGAGAGATTTAATAATTCTTTCCAATTATTTTTCAGAGGAAAGTAAATAATGAGAGTCTCGAATCAAAATAATAAATGTCGGAATCTGCTTTGAAATGGACCAAATACTCGTTGATTCATAAAACAACTTAGTTTAGATCACTTTTTAAAGCTGCGCACGAGTTTTTAAAGAGGAATTGGACCGATTAGCCGCTTTGCATTTTGACATTACGCAGAGCTCTTTTAGAATATAATGAGAATATAGAATTGAAAGTTTTATCTGCATGAATTTTTTTGTACATTTTTTTATACAGTCACTATAAAATTTTTACAATCGTTATAAAAAAGTTTAATATGAGATGGATTTACGCGCGATTTTGAGATTAAATTGTATTCTATAAGACGAATCGTTATTTTAACTTTTAACCGATGATTAATTTTATTTTTCTCAAGTGGCTAAAAGCGCTTTGCACGATCAAATTCACGAATCTCTGAAATGAATGTCAGATTCGTTAACTTTTGGCACAGCTGATCCGTCCGATTCCTCCTCAAGTAGAGAAATACATATATTAGTCATGGTTATATGATATCTGGACTTTGTCGGATGAGCGTATAGTCACGAGTTAAGATCGGATCGGTTTTGCGGGGCGCACGTGATATTCTTGAGGTTTCGTGTGCCGCACGTTGCACGCGACACACCGATTACTCAGCGGCCGCGTGGACAATCGAGTTACGCATCAAATCGTCACGATCGGCCCATATTGCATCGCTCGAGGTCAGACAATGGTCTATTGAGAGCGCGAGAGCGTACGTGCGGTGCGTCGCATTTCGCTCTAATTAATCGAGAGATATCGGAAACTTTGAACGTACATTTCAAAATTTCGGATTCTAGAGATGCACGACGAGAGGAGAAATTTTTGAAAGCCGTACACGGATGTAAACCAAGTATCGGTGATCAAATTGAAGACTAGAATCACGCTCTTTGATCCTGCTACGATTCCCTCGACGATTAAAGATATTTTTATCTTTGTGAGAAAGAGAAAGAACAAGTCGCGAAACGGACATTTTCTGCCTTTTTTTTGTATATATTATATATATATATATATATATCTTGCTCCTTCGCACACGCAGTAGTGTCCGTCCGTGCGTGAATGCGTGCGAGTGCGTGCGCCACCATTACGACGCGTAGATAAGAGCGTATGTAGTTATTTTTGTATCGCACCGGCTAGCAACAGTTTCTCGGTGTCATCGTGCTTCTGTCTTCGTGTGTCCAACGCTTCTGTCGCTTGAATCTCGATCATTCCCGATTTTTATTGCGCGATTATGCGATCGTGGTCATTCGATTCGAAAGGAAATGCAACCAAACTTGCCCCGAAACAATCCAGTCCGTTTTCAACGACATATCGAACCGTCTAACGTTTATCATTAATTAATATTAATCGATCAATTGATATATTTGATTAATATCGCACTTTGTATGCGCAATATAATGTCCTGCAATTCGGAAAACTATTTTAAGAAACAAATTCTCTAATCGGTTTAAAACAGACTTTTTCTTGGAAGAGATATCGAGGAATTGTCATTTTCCTCAAAATTTTTCAATATTTGACGTTATTCATTTTTAGAAAAAGAAATCACAATATAATAAATTACAGATTTAAACTCGTAATCACCACACGCTGAGAATAAAAAAAGTAATATATAAGAGTAAAAGAAAAAGATTAATATTTTTTTTAAAGCGGATTTCGAAATATTTGATAGCGCGACGCGAATCTTGGATAAGATGCGGTGAATGAAACGGTCGAATGCGTTTCTCTAAAACATTTCGTTTATATTGTACGTTTTACGATATCACATATACAGAGATATACATTTGTGTATATGGTATGCGAAATTATGTATACGGATCTACATTTCGAGATCTTGCAATATGATTACGTAATTTATTGTCGATATTGTAGACACTTGTTTACAAAGCAGACAATTTATGACCCAGATATATAATACAAAGTGATAATACGATACGCTCTCATCCTGATCGCATCTTTTAATCGAAATAACATGTAAAAATATACATCGGTTGAATGCAAACTATTGATTCTATACTTGCGAGTATATAATTTAGCTCTAGAGAAATTTTCACACATCTGTGTCGTAAATTTTTTTTGATAAATTCGAAAAATAGGAAACTTTAATTTACACATATCGAGTATTACTTTCGAAAGATTTGACAAATGACCAAACTCCATTAACCTCAATCGTTGATTAAAGGGTTGCCAACATGACAAAATAATTCAGTGTGACCAACTGTATTTCTGGCAATATAATCGTCCTAACCAAATCTCTTGTTACATATATCGTCAGAAATACAATTGGCCACACTGAATTATTTTGTCAGGTTGGCAACCCTTTAATCAACGATCTAGTTAATCGGAGTTTGGTCGAAGCGGCCCTTTTTCGTTACGACGTAAAAAAAAAGAAAACTTGAATTAAACTCATAGCTGATGTCATCTCTACTGTCATCTCGTGTTTTGTTTTTTAAGGTAGGTACGGATTTTAGACCGTCACGCGTAGCTCAAGGGCTCGGGGTTTTTCGTTCCAAGAACATACACATTCGTAACATATCGATCGACATAGTCAACAAGTCCGTTTGACGATTGTGCGTAGTGCTGATCGAGTATGTCGGGGCCGCGGAAGCAGCGTCCACCAGGGAGGCAGTCGTCAAGCAGGAGGAGGGGAAGGCGACGATGGCGATAAAGAGCGAAGACGTCATCGAGAACCAAGTCGAGCGGCAGCAGGAGCAGGAGCAGGAGCAGCAGCAGCAGCAACAACAACAACAGCAGCAACAGCTGGCGACGTACGTGGCGAACGAGGAGACCGGAGAGGAGAGCGGTGTGGGCGTGCTGGAGGCGGGACAGCCGGAAATGGAAAATGGCGTCATGGTACAGCCAACCGGTGCCGAAGCAGTCGCTATTGCGGTCGCCGCCGTCGCTGCCGTCGCCAACGATGCTCGCGCCGACGAGGATCCCAACGCCACTTACACCCTCCACGAGCTGGGCTATCATCCCGCGCACATAATCCACGAGAGGTGAGCGAGCCAGGGCGAGTGTCCTGAATATCCTGAATATCGGGAATATCGGGACGACGGACGTAATTCCATCATTATCGGCTATTGTGTTACGCACCCCGTAATCTCGCGGAACAACAAGGACGACTTTTCGTACAGTTTGTGATATTTAAATTTGGGGCTAACGTTGATATTATATGATTTCGAGTAGGATTGTGTAAAGAAAAAGTCTCCGCGTGTTTTATAATCAAAATTAGAAACGTTTATTCGTTTATCATATATGCCAAATTATCTCTCGCTTTCCGCACAAATCGATTTATTTTTATTAATCGAGGTCAAGAAATATTATCATTTTGATCCATCTTATTTATCGATGAATGAAATGAGTCTGTCGCTCGCGAAATTTCACCATGCATTAATTTAAAAAATGTCCTTTCTATTTCTTTTTAACCCTCAAAGTTTCGGGGGCGGCGATATGAGAGAAGAACAGCAACAGGTTTCGCAGCCGCCCCACCAAACGCACCACCACCGTCAACAGCAGCAGCAGCAGCAGCAGCAGCAGTACGTTCAGCTCGGGGCGAGAGAGGTCCCGATTCCCGAGGGAGGGGATAACCGACACCCGTCGGAGGTCTCTGTCGCGTCGGAAGGACGCCGCGCCGGCAGTCACATGCCTCACTCCACGATGCATCGTTACGGTACCGAAACACTCTCTCCAACGACGACGGACCATCACCATCAGCAGCATCATCAACAACAACAACAACAACAACAACAGCAACAATCGCATCACCATCTGTCCGAGGTGCATCAGCACGTCGTCGCTCTATCGTCCGCGCACCGTCATCTAGAGGACCCGCAACAACACCAGCATCATCAGGAGACGGACGAGGACGTGGACCGAGGAGTGAGCGGCATCACCGCGGCCATGAGGGGCGCGCGGGGCGATTATCTGGGTGTACTGTTTACGAATCTCACCTCGAACGTCACGTCGAGCAACAGTGGCAGCAACCATCACCATCACGCGTCGCACCACCTGCAGGACGTGTTGTCCGACGAGTCGTATTTGCATCAGATTCGCACCGGTGCCCCGCCGACCAGCAGCGCTGGCGGCAGCGTCGGTGGTGGAGGCTCGCCGTCGGTTAGGACCGTCGGTGGTTCCCCGACTTCCAGTCACAGTCCGCACGACGATCAGGGCCTGTCGTCGCCGCATCGGCAGGCCCAGGAAGCCGGTTATAGCCCCAGTGACCAGGGAAGACTGCAGTCCTTCACGCATCTCACGGCCATGCAACCACCGGTACAGACCAATCACGGGCTGCAGGAGGCCGAGCGCGTGTCCGATCAGCTGTACATGGACTCGATTTACGCGCATCACGCGACCGCCGGTACCCCGCATCATCATCAGGACCAGCACGACCAGGGCCCCTCCACACCGCATTCGCCTAGTCCGCTTTCCAGGTTAGTCCTTATCGTCGTCGCGCGTCTCAGACGGCGGATGTGTCAGGTGTGTGAGCGAATTGATTTTGCAATTGTCCGGCTCCGGCTCCGGTTATCGTCAACCTTACGCTTCTTGTAGAAAAATCTCCTCGTCTCTAGGCGAAAAATTTTTCTTAGACAAGTTGGTTGGAATCGGTGAATAAGAGAGTGCTAATCAAGGTGAAATTCTTCGAGGCGATGCAAAGACGTGATATTATTATTCCAAGATGACAACAGATTGATAGCGATGTATTGTATCAGCGTCAAATTGTATTATTGCGCGTAGCATCGTTCGTCGACAACGTTTTTCTACGATATCCGCGACTATTTCTCGCGAATAATAGCTTCGTTTGAAATTTACGATTTACCGGGAATCGAGCCGCTAGACATAATACGATATAAAGTATGTGTCACATCTCCTATCTCGTGTATAAAAAAAAACTTTATTAAAGTAATAATAGACTCGCTTTCAAATGCGATCGGATGAAAGGAAATGACCTCGTCGCCTCAAGTCCGACTGATGAATAATAATTACTTAATTAATAATTAATAATTAATGGCAACAAGAGACTCTACCGATCAGTTTATCCACCCGCGCGCGCGCGCGCGATTTAAATTTTAACTTGGAAAAATAATCTGCCTTGAAGCGCGGGATGATGGAACGCTGCGTCCAAACGTGCGCGATCTTTATCACGCTTGCGCAAAAATATTTACTCGCGGGCTTAAGGGCTGTTCCGTCCTCGCAAAGGGCTGTGTGCGTAGGCGATACAAGGCCGAAACAAAGCGCGACCGTCTGTGGAGGGCTACGACGTTCCTCCAGCCCTATGCTAACAGTTGTGTGAAAGCGAAGGTTGTCCCCACTCTCTCGCCGACGTGTTTGTTGATTTATCTCGGGCACGAGCCTTCCAATTTAGGTATACTCCAGGATCTAAGATGCGTATTGTATATGTGTAGAGACGTCTCTCTATTACGCCGCGATCCGCTCCGATGCAGTTTGTTTCGATCGTTTGTCGTCGATTAGCTTGTTGGAATTTTTAGCTCTCTCTTTCTCCTCTTCCCTTTCCTCATTAATAGGAAATTTTTTTTCGAGTATTAATTTGTTTGTTAAAAAAATTTCACGCGCTGAAGCACGCGACGTGTTTAATTATAATTACACAATTTTTCTTCTTTAACAATAATAAGCAGATTAGATTATGTAATATTGAAATTTTTTAAACGTTTCTTCAAATAATGAGAGAAATGCATCAAGATTAGTAACAAGAGTAAGGAATGACTTTTCGCTCGAATTTTGCGCTTTTCTCCTTGTACCCGACAATGAGGGTTCGTTCACTGATCGAAGTGATCTACGGATCGCATTGTCCTCCGATTCCGGGAAGGTTACGAGAGATCGATCGCATCGCGAGGCTCGTCGAAGGCATCGTGCGTCATGGAATTCAAGGTTCCATGTTGATTCGTTTGATCGACGCGCTTTCGTACACAATGACCGCTAGATTTATCTTTATTGCACCGACAGAGTAAATTGGCAAGGGAATCGAGGGATGAAAAACGCACCTTTGGCAAATACAAAGTTTGCAGTTTTCAATATCGTTTCGCGAAACGGAGAAACAAGAAATTAATCCCGGCGCAAGGTATAAATATAATTGATGTACGATCGATCGATAATTGTTGACGATTCGCAGTAGTTGTGTTATCGCAATCCCGCCATTTATTTCCTCGCGATCGCAATACAGTCAGTCTTATCTGCTCTGAATCTGCATCCGATAAGGATTTATTGACCGATCGATGCGATTGACTGATAGAGATTTCCATCGGTTGCCACTCCGCAATTCCACGAATAGAGATCAGTCGGTTGACCGCGCTCACTTTCATCACCGCGAATGTAATCGAGACGGAAAAAGATAAAATGGGAGCGAGAGAGAGAGAGAGAGAGAGAGAAGAGGCTACATTTAAGAGTTTCGCGCTCGTCGATTCACTCACGCACTGTACGCGTGTTATAGGCCACGACCTTCCAAATTTGATATCAAAGTTCGAGTCCAGATTCGCGCGCGATTCGCTCCTTTTTGCGACCGATGTGAGAGATTGCGCAGAGAAATTGATCGTTCCTATTACGCAATCGTATATATATATACGCACACATATGACATTATATAAATTTACTTTAAACTTACATTCATCGATTAAGAATTATTAATTATTATTAGGCATCAATCTTTTGCTGATTGTAATAGTTGTAACGTAATAACGCTAATCAAAATCTGGTATGATATGAGATTACTTTTCAAATTACTCCCCGCAATGCAAAAGTTTACATTAATAGAATAAAACAAAAAAACAAACGTATGAGCTCTATTTCTCTCTCTCTCTCTCTCTCTCTCTCTCTCTCTCTCTCTCTCTCTCATCAGTTGCAGACAGATTCCGGATCATAAAATCTTAAAATTTTACGAAAAAATTTATAAATATTATAATTATGTCTTAATTTTATTAATTTTATTAAATTAAAGCTATACAAACGAAAGATGGAGAAATATCGGTTTTCAAAATCTCAATTTAAATCGTCATTTATACAGTTCTAATACGAAGAAAGAAATTCGAGAACGAACGAATCATTAATAGCGACGCAAAGTTTGTTGTGCGTAGATGATTTGAGAGAGTTTATAATTCATAAATACATCCACATCGCGTTCTACGAATCGCATAAAATAAAACCCTTTGTATTAAATGTCGCAGTCTTATAATTTATTTATTTTCATAACATATTAATCTTTTATATCTGTGTAATTTTAATCGCGATGTATAAATGATAGAGAATCTTTTCTTAAAATTAAAATCGATCGAAAGTGAAAGTTTGAACGAGTGTAAAATATATTCCGTGCAATAAAATATTCCGTAAAACATTTCGTATTACGTCTGCAATTTCTCGCTTAAAACAATTACAAATACACGATTCGAGGTATCGTGCGACACGCGTGCAACATACGCAGCTGTCTCTACATCTGAAGGTGATTCCAGCATTTGTTTTCCCTCGCCTATGTCCACGTGCGGTCGTCTTTCGATGCCGGCGGAAGTGGCACGTGGTAGATTCCACTTGAAACGAAGCGACTGACGATTGCTGTCATTCGGGATAATTCATGTCCGATTTTATTCTGAAAGGTCATTTATTTTCAGATTTATTCAATCGTACATGTACATATATATGTATATCATTAATATCTAATTTCGATTATTCAAATTATTAGGCCATTCGAGGATAATCTTAATTTACAAATTTATTAATTCAAACTATTATACAGAAGATAACTGGAGGA
Organism: Camponotus vicinus; assembly: GCF_025532165.1. Taxonomy (NCBI): domain Eukaryota; kingdom Metazoa; phylum Arthropoda; class Insecta; order Hymenoptera; family Formicidae; genus Camponotus; species Camponotus vicinus. Next base: position 15,812,107 of record NW_028141949.1, on the reverse strand, counting down.
GAAAAACGAATTGTATAAGATGTAATGTATTGAAATATATTATCGTCGATGTATTAAATTTATACTATTTATATTATATACGCAAACAAAAAAGATTGGGACGACATAAAAAGACAAGAAGTCGGTATTTCTGAGAAAATGGAAAAAGGTTTTCGCATGATTCACGCCGATCGAAGAATTTTCCCCCCTGTAGACGACGAGAGAGAAAGTCCCCCCCGTCGTCATCGTCGTCATCGTCGTCGCCGTCGTCGTCGTCGTCGTTGTCGCTGTCGCCTCTCTACGCTCGCGTGGCGTCGCGGCGGCGGTCCGTCGAGGCAGGACAAAAGCGAGCGTTCGTTCGCTAAACGAGGCGTAATCGGCGGAGAAGCTTCGGATAGTGGGGGCGTCTCGAGTGGTCGAACACGTTGGTGGGGAGCGCGCGAACAGGCGCGGTCGGGGAAGACGATGACGATGACGATGACGATGTCGGGGCCGGAGAGAAATGCGATCGCCGGCGCGATGAATCTCCGATAAGGCGAGGGGCCGAGGGGAGAGACGCGCTAAAAATAATACGAGTGGGGATAATTGTCCGCCGTCGGCAGGAGAGCCCCCACACCGGCAGGGACTCCGTAGAGAGGAAAGGGAAAGAGGGGGAAAATCCTGACCACCTTCGAGCGAGGTCCTCCGACTCCTCCGGCCTCGGCTCGACGCTCGACGCTCGACGCTCGACTCGTTTCGTGCACGCTGTTAGATTATATCCCGCTCAGTTCTTGTCTGCCCGGTGACAGATACGGGGCTCCCCGGGTGCTTTCTTTATATCCTTTACGGCATCGCCTTTTTTTCTCTTCTTCTTTTTTTTTCCTCGACATCGCTATTACTCGCGACGGAGCCGAGGACGAGCCTGAAACGCGGAGTGGAAGAGACGAGGAAAGGAGATACATATCGAAGCATATCGACCTTTGGCCGGTCGATCGCGCCCGCCAACATGCAGTGAGTCTTCTTCTAATGACAAAAATTCCTAATGAAAAACCTCCCGACAGTTTATAACACGCGCGCTTCCATCTCGCGACGCGACGTTTCCATATCTTCCCGAATGACGTTCCGTTATGGGCTGTTTATTTTTTTAACGTGACGCGTGGAATTAGCTGAATCTTGATAAAACAAGGTCATTATGTACATTACGCGGATTTGGAATTAAACTCGAGATTATAATCGCTACATGTTTTACGAGTAACAAAATTATTACGCGTAATATCTCTATTCGTCGATATTTTAACATGTGTTTGTTGATTTTGTTACACACTCTTCTTAATATTACGTCTAATATTATTATGTATTATTTTATTAAAGTTATCGCATGTATAATGATTTCTTTGTTACGCAAAGATAAATATCTTACACAAATAGCTGTTACTTGAAAAAGACGTAAACTTATGTGTATCGTAAAATATTATTTTTTATTTTATTTCTCGCGGCTCGCTCTTTGCGTAGATCGCATTACAATTTGTTATTTATTTTGTCCGTTAGTAATCTCGCATATATATACGCTTAATCAGTTTGCCGCTTTAGTTGCATTCTTTCCTTTTGGCTCCATCGATTGAATTTACTTTTTCTCAGAAACCCTCGCGTTTTATCGCAATCTTAAAATAAAATAAAGCACGAATCGATGATAATTGGCAACTTGCAGCCAAATAAATGCGACGCGAAGCGAAAGATATCGTTATTTTACAACAACTCCGATATTAATCGATACTTTGTACGCTAAAAACTTTCCTATAAAATCTCCGATATCGCATGATGTTGATTCTGCAGCGCGGAAAGAATTATTACATTATCGACAATTATATAATTTAGCTTTCTCTACATTTTTATAATCGCTAGTCGTTAATTTTATATCTGATGATATATTTTTAGCCATTTACAAGTAGCTAAAATTGAAAACGATGAAATCCATACGATGAAAGAATGATATTTTACATCTCGCGTATCCTCAAAATTTGTTTTACTAGTTTTGTACATTACATACATGCAAATGTTAAATTCACACACTAACGTGATTTATTCTCGCACTCTCCGTTATACAACCCTGACCGTATAAAAAGATCAGCTATGATATCTTAAGCAGTCTTCGTGCGGCTAAGCAAATAAGAAGTGGTGCCCTTCTTATCTCTTGTCATACGAGATATCTACCGTGTTACAAGATTTTCAAAACGACACGAATCTTTACATATATAACTTCAAATATATATACATATATTTCTTATATGTAATGTTTTATCGTATATTTTTTATAACTGACAATGAGAGTCGAGTCCGCTTTAGAAAATGTATTATTTGTGACAAAATTCAGCGTAAAATTCTATTTATAGCATTATGTGTCGTATAATACAGAAAACAATTTAAAAAAAAATATATTGTACACAAGTACTGTATATATATAAAATATAGATTAGAATACATATACATTAAAATATATGCTGGCGCATAAAATTATAAATAGAATTCCGTCTCGATTTTTTTTCACGAATTATAGATCGTTGAAGCAGTTATTTGCGAGAGAAAAATGAGAGAATTGTTTCGATACCGAGGCGGAGCGTCTCTGATTAAAAATTGTAACGATGCGAATAATCAACGTAATTTTATCTCCCGCGAATATTATATCGAGAAAATTTTATATCGAGATTTATTTTCTTCCATTGTACCTAAAAATAAAGAAAGGAATTTCGGAGAATTTTTCGCGTTCTCGATTCAATGTCCGATACTTGAAAATTCAGCTTTTCGATTTGCATCGTGATTCAGATCGTATCGACTTCCGCGTCGATATCTGTCCCGAACAAACGCGCACGTATCGTTCACCCTTGATGCGATGCGTTTACTCTCCTCTCGTAGATTTCTCGCGCTCATCTTTACCCGCAACGTTCTTCCCCCTGCTCCTTCGCAGGCCATCGTGAGAAGCGTCTTATCAGCTCGGTGGATTCAGATAGTCCTACGGCAGCAGGGCTATAACCCCGTCGACATTAAACTCGCTATATTGGATTTCGCGAAATTCGCACTCCTCGACCGTGAGGGACCCTACGTCTTTCTCCGGTGGCAAATACAAATGGCGTATTATATCTGCTGCGCATTTTTATCTCTTGTTTATTAAATAAACTTGTCGCGCTGCGCGATTCCGGCGAGCTGATTTAAAATTCCTAGGGACAATAATCGAAAAGTTGAATAAATAAAATCCCGCGAAAAGAAAACCTACGTCAACATTAGCTTTATTCGCTTGTATTTTATTTATCGAGGAAAGCTCTCTCGCTCTCACTCTCCAAGTCGATCTCGTTCATCTCTTACATCTCCGATTGTCTAAATAATCGTCGCGATTGTTACATCATGCGGGAGAGGAAGCGTTCGAGATCGAGATTAGGCGGGCGGCGGCGGCAATTAAATAAAAGTATGCGGCGAAGGTTCTCGGAAGAAATCCGAGATCCGCTATTGACGGCTCCCCGTCCCCGTGCCGTCGTTACGCACGCATAGAATATGCGTGCGCGCACACGTACGCCCGCGCCAGCCGTAAGTCGCTCTCGATTCCTGTTAGTGTGACCTTACGTCATTAAGCGTTACTTTCCTCAACGTTGGGCCATCGTCGTCACGCGTGCCTGCCAAGCGCAAACTATGCGGTGTAGAGGCCGCGGAAAACGCCCTCCTCGCCCCCCTCGCCCCCCTCGTTTCGCAAGTAGCAACGAAAGAAACAAAAATCACTCTTGTTTATCTTACCGCATGATAGAGAATGATGTGGAATCGCCAGCGGAATTAAAAACAATAATATTGTATAAAGAGGACTGCATTTCTTCGCACCAATGTTTTCTAGATTCGCGACGATCAATTTGGACTCTATATCGTAATATTTGCGGAATGCATCTTGTCTCCTTGTCTCGTCCACGCGCGTGACCTTTTACAGTCTCGTTGGCGGAGGAAGGTTCCTTCCGTCTATATAACACGCCATCGGTCGGTCGTTTACATTGCGAAACGCATTAGCAGCGGGACGCGGATCGCTGCATCGAGCGTGTAATTGCACGCAGCGCGTGCCCGTCTAATACCGTTTTGTCTTTCTCTCTCTCTCTCTCTCTCGTTTTTTAGCGGTTTACAAAGTACCCGGTTGCACCTGGTTGCAAACCATCCGGGATGCGCGCAACCAGTTTCACGGGGAAACGGTCTCGTGTTGCATCGGATGGACGTTCCGTCGCACTTAGTGCTTAATACGATGCACTTAAGACGCGCATCCTCGTGTCATCCTCGAGCTCGTGTCAGATGTACGACACATCCTGACAATCGGAACCGTTAGAGGCATATTTACGCACTGCCGTGAAAAAATGCACTCGCACGACGATTATTTGCCATCCAAGACGCGCGTATAAGAATGTCTCGCTTACGCCAGTGAGTCGATGCGGAAAATTTTACCAAATAAAATGATAATGATCCAAGTAATTCGAGCTTCGTTTTACGCGTCGCGAAAAATTTTGATTATTGATTTTCGCTTGGAAGTCTATTTCTATCCGCGTGTTGTCGTTGAAAATATCTCGGTTCGAGCGTCGTCGATGCTCGACCTTTGCGACTCATAACCTGCCCTAATGTTACGTAAATGTAAATCGCCTAAGCAAATTTCGCGAGGGTCAGATCGCACTTGGTGTCGGGTGTCTCTCGTTGTTGGACTGCAAATTTTATATTCGTCACGGCTTCGCCGGTGAATCGAAGCATATTGCTGGCCCGTGCACTTTTGCACGCGAGTCGCAGTTTTCGTCTAGTTACGTGCCGCTCGTGTATGCTAAAAAAAACATTGGTTTAACTTCAGTCTCAAATTCAAGCTAAAAAAATATTAATCGAATTAATGTACTTTAAAATGCCCTATCCAAGAAAAATAGTCTCTAAATGTATTTATAGCTGTCCTAATAGATAGAGACACAATTTTTTTTCCGAGTTTAAAAATGCCAAGTTTGCACTTTTCGCTTCTGCTAAAACTGCTATTTCGTATCTTTATTACGTTTCATTTAATGGTCCGTCAATAATACACATGTACAAACTGACTGGAAAATTAAACAGTCCAATAAAAAAAAAATAAGGATAATCTAATATTTACGTACATAAAATGTACTACTCGTTTTCGCGAGTATCTCTTCTTTTTTTTTCGTGCCTCGCAAATTTCGCGTACGCGCTTATCGATGCTTCTCTCTCTCCTGTCGAGCAGCGGGCCAAGTTTGGAGGATACCAAACGCGCGAGAGAGAGCATCACGGATCACGGGAATCGTCGACGTCGCGAAGGTGCCTCTGGACACGTACCGGTATGCAGAAACGTGCCCGGGGTACCGCGCGTTCGCTCAAGGTCGCATCCGTATTGACATCACGCGCGAACGTAAGGCGGTGCTTTCGTTTGTTTTAAACTGGACCCGCGCGCTTCTTTACCTTGTTTGGAACACGTTAATCCACGCTCGGAGATAAAGCGCACGTGCGCCTGGGACGCGATGGCCTTTTGCGCACGCATAATTATGCGCAATAAAAAAAATTCGTTATACGAACGAATTCGTCGTTTCAAGCGATAATCGTGTGTATAGGGTCGCCAAAGGTAGGAATATGCAATTTTATAGTTTATTGCAATTTGCAATTTAACTTGCTCCGAAAAATTAGATCCTTGTATCGGGTCCTTGTAATTCCTTTGGATTATTCGAGCACGATGCATACTATTTACATTAATATCGTGTCCAAAATTGGATAAGAAGATGACATTGAAAATGACAGGGAAAAATCGGGAAATTTCGACGAAATATTTCGATACAATTGCTGCTAAAGACGCCAAGTAAGATAACATTTTTTGTTATCGTTGCTACAAGTATACAAAAATCAACAAAGATATCAACGTACTTAAATAGATGATATATTTGTTCAAGCTTTTTGCTTCATTCGTAACCGAGTCCAATTGACACGTCACCACTTTGACTTCCGCAACGGAATATTTTCCGGAACTTCTCGGGGGGTAGATCCCTTAGAGCCTACGTGACTCGCCCGCATTCTCCGCCGACAAGATAACGTCACGCTTTGAAACAGAAGGAAAGACCTAGAGAGAGAGAGAGAGAAGGGCGTGCTTTAAGTGGAGCCATAACTCGTTTCGTCGCGCCGTGCGCCCCCAGAAGCCTCGTTATTTCGTTTCATTTCAGGTAGACCCCCGGGCGCGTTCGAGTGGCCGGCGAGCCGAGACAGGTAAACAACTCGTTGTAATGGTAATGGCAAAAAGGTAATGGAGTAGCCGTGTTGTTCCGGCCACTTGTATGCGGGGTCATCCGCAGCGGGAGGGAAAGAGAGACGCGCAACGAAAACTATAGGGTCGAGAGGGAAGGTGACCCTTTCGGGCACGCGCCCGCATTCGCGGAGTCGAACCGCGACTTCCGCTCTCCCCCGCGAGAGTCGCCTTCCGGTGCGTCCTCGACAGGGCGGAACGCCCGACACCCGCGTTCGCTTCAGCTGCGCGGAAACGGGAGAAAAAATGGTCAATTTGCGTCACAAAGTTCCAAATGTCAAACTTTGCGTCCGATACATAAATACGTAATGCTACTTTGCACGCGCAATACGCTTGCACTCTCCGGGGTGTCACGCCGCTTCAAATCCCATGGGTAGGGGCGTATTTGTTCGCGCGAGACGCGATCCATGCGCGCGACTCGAACCGCGAAGCCTCGTTGCTTCGATCGTTCAAGTGTATTCGTTGTTGAATAATTTGGAAATGATCAAATCGGAGAAGCTCAATTTGATTGTTAGTATTAATTTTCTCTACTTGTAAGCGTTATTAATCAAGTTTCCGAGTACGGCATGGCTTGATTTAAGCAAAACCTTTCTTTCGCTCTACACTCTTGACTTTGTTGGAGTAATCTTGAATGTTTTCGCACGTATATAACAAGTTTCTTCTCGTTACAGCTCATCGTATCGGCAGATGAGCGGCGTGAGTACGATGGGCGTCGGAACCGGAACGGGGAGCACCTACGCTCTCCCTTACATGACGAGCAGCCCTACGGAGCTGGCGTCGTCGCCTCAGCTTTGGAACACTCAAGGTACGTATCAGCGGAGCTAATTGACGCGATAAGTACGCGTCCTTGCTCAGCTATACCTTTGACGGATGACTACTAGCATTCCTAACAATGATCCTGTATATGAGTCATCGAGAAGCTTAAAAATTCTCTAAAGAGACCGTAGTTTTTGTAAAGAGATTCACTTGCGACACAATGCAAAAGAGAATTTCATTCTCTTGTTATAATAATTTTCTATACAATATGCCATATTTCATTTTTCTTAAATTTTTCTAAAAATTTTGTTTAGCAGAAATTAGAAACGCAAAGTTATATTTACTCAAAAAAATGTTTTGCAGGTAGCATTTCTATCACAATAAAGATGTATCGTTATTTTTGTATCTCTGTTATGTTGTATTTGTGTTTGTTACATAAAATTTATAGCAGCAAATTCTAATAATACTTTCTAATAATAAATTAGGGTCCTAAATTCCATTAAAATTAAATATTCATCGCTACGTTAGATAAATATGAGTTTGAATATTTTAGTTTGACTGATCTTTGTTTGAAGAGCATTTTTCCTGTATACTACAAAACTTTACAAGTTTTAACGATCAGTCTTAACATGAATAGACGCGTCATAAAAAGACTTTAAATTTTACAAACAGTTTGGACGTAAATTCTGTCTGATCTCTGTCATATAAATTGATCGAGTGCAAAACACATATCGCGCTATTTGTTAATCATTTATCTACCTCGGTTAATTTTTCGTACTTAGAAAATTGTTGCTACATTTGCAAGAGCATTTTTTTGAGCGTTGGTAATAATTTCATAATTTTACTTAATTAGGATTAGTCGTGATTAATTGTTTATCGTTCAACGACATACACACACACACACACACACACGTACAAAATTTCAAGTGGATTCTGATACAAATGGAATTTCCTAATCTGATTTACAAACTATACAACTCACTTGAGAATTGAGGCGCAGTAAATAACGACCTCCATGGTGACATTTTAAAAGCAGAAAAGATTGTCTTTCTCTGAAAAGAAAAAAAAATTAATGAGGAAAGGCTGCGGTTAAAAGGACACCCCGTGGCTCTCCGAGACCTTCGGCTCGCTAATACGCTATTACCCTCGTTTCTCTTGCTCTCCTTCGACAGGTCTCGGCACCGGGCTGTCCATCGCCGAGGATTACGGAAGCAGCAAATCGTCGGGCATGGTGTCCCATCAATCCCTGCCGGCGTTCTCGCAGCCGTTTGGAGCACGAACCGGCTACCGTTACAGTCCACCGTACGCGACGTCCCAACAGAATACCACCGACACGCCGACCGGCCGCGCCGTCACCGCCAGCGCCGTCGAGGCCGCCTCCTGGGTGTACGCGTCGATCCGCGAGGGCACTCAGTCCACGAGCGATTCACTGACGGCGCAATACGGCACGTTTCAGAAACGGCAGACCGTTAATTCGGCGCCGGCACCACCGCAACTCAGCGCTTCGGCGAGTCTAAGCGCAAGTGAGTATTTTCTTTTTTCTTAATCAAAGCGCGCTAATTAGCTATTTAGCGCCTCTTTTCTATTTACGATCGAGCAAAGTTGTGATATAGCTAGATGTAAAAAAAAATTAGAATTAATTAGAGCAATTCTAAAAGAGTCCTTTCGATTCTCTTGACGCGCTATCCTTGTGAGATAAAGGAAGGAAGAAAGGTGCTAGAATTCTTTTTTTTATAATTTTATTTTATAATTTCATTTCCAATTACACAATTTTAAAGAGAATAGAAGGTTAATATTTTCTCGTCATACTAAATAAAAGGGTTGATGAGAAAAATTGACTAAAAGCAAGCGGATCGCATAATTTAATCATAAAATAATACTAGTAAATTATTATTAACGAAATTTATTTACGATTGAGTTGAGTCGTGATGCAGCTAGGTGTAGGGAGATTAGATGTAAAATTAGGATTAGAGAAACTTTAGGAGCGTCCTTTTAACTCTCTTAATGCGCTATCCTTGTGAGATAAGGAAAGAAAGATGCTCTTTTTTTCTGTTTTTAGAAAAATAATTTTATATTTTAATTTTAATAATTTCATACATTTTATTTCTATCATATAATTTTAAAGAAGATGGAGAAGATTGATTCTTCTTTCCTTTCTCGTGACATTAAAAGAGTTAATAAGAAAAATTGATTAAAAGCAGGCGTATCGCACGATTTCATCGAAAAATTATAGGTAAATTAATAATCTCATTCGTTTCGTCACGAAAAAAATCGTGAGGCGAATCCTCATTAAATCCATATACAACGATAACGAATTTACTTGTATCGGTCTTGAAAAAAAAATTAATCCCATCGATGTATGCAGTGATCGTCGCGTATTCTCACGACTTGGATTAATCAAATCGCGACGTTCGTGTCTCCGGCAATGAAATCGAGAATCGAACCGTCCCGCGATAACACGAACGTGTGCTGGATTTTATTCGACTCGTGGAAATTGACGAGAAACATTCTTCATAATTTATTAATCATCGCGACTTGTTTGCTGGATGTATATCACTTTTTCACGTGCATCCCAGTGTTTTGCGATAATGGAATCTTTATCTTTTATTTCATAGAATATTAGTTTGATTATTTCATTAAGCCATCGTCGAGGAGAAAAAACATTTTTCTTTTATTTTTTCAATATTCTCGCACGCGTCAGTAGTTTCATATTTAGACTTGTGAGGCATTAAACATGTTATTAAAAATACAAAATAATTTCTTACAATTATTTAATTAATTAATTAAATTGATTTTTCACAATCCACATATTTTTATATCATTAGACTCGCAAAATTTGTTCATTACTAAATATTTTTAAATATAAGTTGATTAAATATGATGTATAAATCGCTCGGAGACCCGCAAACTTTAGTAAGAAATATTTTTCTTCTCGTTTTTTTTCTATTTTTTTTTTCTTTTCCCATAAGCTCCGACACATTCTCGAATTAATTCTTCCAAGCGGTCCGTAACACGAAACCGCAAAGTGCAGGCAGGATAACGTAAGCGAGCTGCAAGTGACCGATCGGTATAAGCAACCCTCATCCGAGGTGGTCCTCGAGAAGCCAGAGACTACCCCTGTGGCCGTGTTGCGCCGCATGCGTCCCTAAAGTGGGCGGTATCCTTTGATGCAACGACGATCCTTCGTCGCGCGCATCTGCATCCGTACGGAAATAAATGAACGCCGGCGCTAAAGCGACACACGCGAGCTTTCTTGCGTGCGCGTGGATATCGTCAAGCGTGAAAGAGAGAGAGAGAGAGAGAGATCGGTGGGCGTGCGTGCACACACACACACACACACACATACACACACGCTTCCTCGAGCTCTCAAATTCCGCGCTCGCGACACGCGCGTTGTTTTCTTATATATAGTTTTTTCCTTCTCGAAAACTTTATTCGACTGTAATCGCCGTTTTATCTTTATATCGTTAATTTTTCGTGGCAGAGAATCTTATCGCCAATCGTGCCATTATACAGGATGTCTCACAATCTTTATATTTTGAAGCTAATGTAAATTCAAAAATATTCATATACAAAAATTTCGAGGCTGCAATAGTTTGCGATGAGTTATAATGTAAGCGATCAAAATTTGCCAATGATATCGCGTCCAGATGCATATCCGATCCGTCATTTATTGATTCTTACACAAGTTGGGCGATATTGATCTTTATTATAACTGATTTTACTATTTCTTGTATGTCGGTACGGTGATCAGCTGATATTAACGAGTTATAAATGTTGTACGTAAAACGATTAATTTTTTCTTAATGATTTAAACGATTAATTATTACAGTTAAATGGAAACTACAAGTCTAATATTTTCACACGTATTTAAAAAACTGTCATTTTTCTTTTGATCCGACTATTTATTTATTTATTTATTGTCTTGTAAAAATCAATAACAAATGACTTTTGATTCCATTTTACTCCTAGAATATGCTATTAAAATATTGCACGCAGGTTGTGAGACATCTTGTGTAATCGGATTCTATATTGATAATCCTTGCTCTATTCCCTAAAATTTTCCAGAGATTTGTATAATTTTGGGCAATGAGACACTATTTCTCCTCCTCCTGCATGTGATAAATTGACGTTTAACTCACGCTCTCGCGATGATCAACGGCGTGTCATGTTGCGGTCGTCATAAATAATAGGGGAAAAAGGATTCGATGTCTCGTTACTCGTGAAAAGTCGAATAGCAGAGAGGAGATCCGGGTGGTACGAATAGTCACACATAGTTGTGACTAATTCGTCCACTAAATTAGGGCGGTCCCGGCAGACCATTCCAATATCGCGTTTCAGTTTTCCCTTACTTGGCCCTATCATCCTTGCTGGCGATATTTCTCGAGCGCAACTTTTTTCAGAGTTTGCACCGTAGTAATTATTTATGAGTAACGTTAAATCAATGCGTGTACGATCGGTCGTAGGATAGGTGGTACGTATCTTTTACGAATTTATATTCGTTATCGCGAGAGAAAGATTTATAGTTCACACTCGGGTCGATCGCTATCGATATGACTCGTCGACTTTGTAAACGAGAGTCGGCAATATATCAGAACGGTTTTATTGTGTCTTGTTATGACTTATCGAAAGTAGATCGACTAATAAATAATGAATTCTTTTTTTTTTCAACTCACACAAAGCTTTATTTAATGCTGTAAAAATTCAGTTGTCACGGATTTTTTTTCTAGCGTAGGAGAACGTATCTATTTTTCTCGAAAGAAATCAGTATAATATATATTCATTAATTTTCGGGGCGCACTCTCCTCGTCCCTTCACTTCGTAGAAGCGTCAGTGTCGCCGACTTTGCTCGCGCGACTCTCGAGTCTGCTCTTTATCGTCTACCATTTCGGAATTCGCGGTAACCAGCGAATGAAGGTGTCCGTCGCAGGTGTCCTGAAGCAACCTCTCTCCGCGAGAGAGAGAGAGAGAGACTCGTCTTCGTCTTCGTCTTCCGCGACACCTGTTTCCGTCACGCGCGCTATCGAAGGAGGTAGCGAACATTGATACGACCATGACCTAGGTTGCACGAAGCCTAATCTAGTTGCGTCTACCCGCGATACGCAGAGGTAACGATAGAGCTGTATCTAGCGGGAACGCGCGGCTTACGATAATTCCACCGTAATGTGTATGTTCTTCAGGCGTAACATCTCTTAGGTATCTAATCTAAAACCGGTCAGTGACGCGCAGCGAAACTGGCGGTAACTCGGGAATGGAAGCGACGCATCGTCACGGTCTCTTCTCCGAGAAAATCGGATAGAGAGTGATTTTGGGGTTGCGACGTTTCGCGAAAACGCTCGCTTCCAGTTTCCGCGGGAGAACGAAGCGCGAGAGTTGGATCCACGATGGACGACGTCTTCGAGGCTATGATTATCAAGTATCGACTTGGAATCGGGCGCCAAAGAGTCGTGTTATTCTTTGAAGCTGATGTAAATTAAAATCGCGATGCGTGTCTTTAGCCAAGTTTCGATCGAAGACTCGTGGCGATGAAATATCACGTCCGCCGGGCGTGTCGTACAAGGATAAGCAGTTTGATTAACACGAATGTTCCTTATCATTCTCTCTTTAAATACCTCCTCTGTGGTATCGTTCGCATTTAATTTTGGCTCTTATGCAAGCTCAAGTTCACGACCGTAGCTGATATCGCGCACTGTTCTTTACTCCTCTTTTCCCTGTTTTCGGATAATAATTAAGTCTCGCTGGCCCGATAGTCGCCAGCGAATATATAGTAATGTTTATCGAGTTAACGTTTCTTGGCAACGTTGAATTCATTTTAGATACTAATAATGACCGAGATAAAATGTTGGCCTTTCGAAGTTCACGGAGGTCGCGATCAGACTCTTTTATCCGCGTGACGTAAAAGTCCACCACAGCAATGTACGAGTTTAAGTTGAAAAAAAATAACTTGCCGAATCTCTTAAATTGTCAATCTTCATCAAAATATTCTCTGCGCATCGAGAGTATCTTCGGCACATTTTTTCATCGTATTTGTCTTGTGGTTTTTTTACCACCTCAAGGCATGGGAATGAATTAGAATCTACGAATCTTCTTTTCCCATGCTCGAGTCAAGTGTTTCTGCTTTGACTTTTACATCTCGATCTTTTGTCCTTTCTATTATTTTACGACAATACTGGGCGTTTTCCAGCAAGCGACACAGAAGACACAGTGTAACACAGTGAATCGTTTCATCCTTGTTTACATTCGGCAACCAACAAGGATCAAGTGATACACTGTGTCCTCTGTGTCTGAAAAACGCCCATTATTTCCAACTGCATTATAACACGATTGGCAAAAATTGTATGTATAGAGATGAAAATAATCGAGACACTTGTGATATTCAGAAAAAGAGAGATGGAGAGGGCAAGACGCGCATGTTTGAGGGATGTATCGGTCGAAGAGGGAGAATTTGAAGACCTTAAGTGGTTCTTCAGGGACTCGAGTCTGCGGTTATACATGCCGCACCATCCGGACTCCATTGCAACAGACCGGGAGAGAGAAAAAGAGATGCTTCTTTTAACATACCGCGACCTCGAATATCTCGAGTCCGCGAGTTCATCATGCCGTACAGCATTTAAGTTTAACCGCGCCAGACACGCGTATCCCTCCACCCACGTAGGGGAAAGAGAGAGCGTCTCTCTTGGCATGCTTTCGTGTATACTTTGTATAACGTCGATGCGAGAGCACTGCGAGAGCTCTGCATTATGAAGGATCGTGCACGTGGCCGTCCGTAAATTAATCTGGAGGATTGAGATTCGAAAATTTCCCTTTTTAAAAGCATGTATCGCGCAGAGCTCGCCTCTTTTTTTCCATTTACATCTGCATTTACGGTTCGAAATCAAATTAACGTACATAGCAATCTCTCACATGTTTCTCTGATTAATTAAATATTGCTTTTTATGTAGATGCAAAACTATCGAACGTCAAAGGTTTAATGACGCAAAAATAATCCCTTATAATAATGATTGGATAAAGGATAGAAAGGTCATAAATAAACAATGGCAATTGCAGCGCTCGCACACCTGTTGCAAACGAGGCACGCGGGTACACGCCGCGCGGGGAAATCGATCGAGCTTTCTCATTATGAAATAACAAGTGTCGCGAAGCCGAGGGTAGATTAGCGAGCGAACGGTCGGAAGAAACAAAAGCGCAGGTGAACAAGAATGTTAATGCGATGATAACGCAGCGCTTATTATCGCGCGTCGACGTATAATCGTCTAACTGTGAAATTAGGTTCGCCTGCGAGAGGCAACGTCACAATCTCCGATTTATTGCACTTGATCTTTCAAGCGATACGATCTAAACGTATATCGCGCGTTACCTCTTCTCTTCTCTCCTCTCCGTCGTTTCTCGTCGCGACGGCGTCGTTCGGACGTGAAAATGCAACGTGAACCCTCGTACGCAACGTTCCGACCAACGTATAGCGAAGGTATTCCATATAGAGGATACCCCCGGGCTACGTCAGCCACATCTCGCTTATATAATATCCGATTGCTATCCAAGTCCGATTCCGCCCCTATCTCGAGAAGACTCTCGTGTCCTCTGACCTTTTCGTCCTCGTGTCGGTTTGGTAACTCGATTCCTGCATTTTAATTCCTCACCTCTCCTCCCTTCATATCTAGTTACGGACGCTCCTACTACTTTGAAAACAGCGTGCCAAGTTTATAGACGCCATAAACGACACGCGAGCAGTCGGATATCTCAAACTTGATTCTAATTTAATGATTCGGAGGATGTAACGTTAAAGAAGACGAGCCTCCTAATTTTCCACGTAAACATGTAGCTTTACGATTGTCATAAATCACATCCAAAAGACACAAAATATTAATTTAATTGTATATCATTATTCATCTATTTTACGTTATTATTTATTTATTATTGTTAAATATTCATTTATTTTATTACTATTATATTTAAGTAATAACGATATATCATATGAATTTATTATATATTTATGCAAATATTAAAATACATATAATATATATTTTATATCGTTATTATAATTCCATCATACGCACACACACACACACACGCACATGCGTTTACGTCGATGACATTCCGCGTCGCTTCCGCGGACGTTTCGCGGACGTCTCTGCGGAAAATGCTCTCTATAGAAAAATGACTCGCACTTGCAAATTCTCGCGAGAGCGGCGATAAAATCCGACAATTAATAACCTAGTATTTGTGGGTCAAGGTGGCGTCGTGAAGGCGCGAGAATGCAACTCGACCCGCGCGTGCATAATACGCACGGCTCTTTATGAGAGAGTTCGTAGGACTCGCGGACGAACATCAGCAGCTTCTTGCTTACCTACATACAATATCCGATTGCTTCCCAGTGGCATTTCTGCCGGATGCGCTGCTCGCGTACACCGACCTCTCCTCATTCTTTCTCCTTCTGCGCTTTGCTTTTCTTCTTCTTTTTCTCTTTTCACCGAGTAACCCGAGATGAATCCTCTCTCATTTTTCTCTCCGTCAAGTGACGCGCTCGCTCGGATTCTACTAGGAAGAATAAGACGCGGGGCTTCTCTTAATTCTCGCGCATTCCAGCAAACGTCGTCTAGTAGATGAATTATACCAGAGAATATCTCAATTTTTTTTTCTTCATCCATTAAATTTCGACAACGAGAAGGATATCGTTTTCCGCTTTGTTTCGAATTCGAGCTTGTTTAAATGATACACATTTATAGCAAAAATAACTTTGGCGTGGCAGTGAATAATTTTGTCATGACAGAAATAATTTTGTACTTCTTTTTTTAAGTTTTAGTCGCGGCACATGGCGCGACTAGACCGGGTCGCCTCGCGTTATTATCGGCAAACGCCGGAAATTCTGATAACGCCGTGTCCGTTTCCATGCTTCCCTCGTCGCCTTTATACTTCCTGCATCCTTCCTTCGCTCGTTCGTTGATGCTCCTTGATGTCGCGTTTCTGGTAATTTTCATATTTTTCTTTTCGTAATAATATTTTAATATTCCCCGCGATCCATATAAAATATTATAAATAATTGACACTTAAAAATTTATATAACGTTCACAGTTCGCAATAAATTATTTTATTTATTTCTCTCTCTCTCTCTCTCTCTCTTAAAACAGGAATTCGGAAACGAAAGGAATTTATTTTCTATAATTTCTCTGTAATAGACTAATTCTAAGAAATTATTGACATGTTAATGACTCAACTCTATACATATTAAGCTGTGATTAAGAATGTTGACCGTGTTGAAAGGTTGTTGACTTTAAGGCCAAAATTTATTTTCGTCGAAACATTGGAAAATTACAGAAAATAATTTAGACTCTTGTACGACGTATTAATCTTTTTCACGACGTTATTTTACGACGATCTTATTATACCATTACGATGTAATTTCTCGCTTTTCTTGTCTCGTAAGCGAAATAAGTAGAACCAAATACTTTTTCACACATTCTATTTTTTCTTTTTGCATATTCCGGGAGTTTACGTCTCAAGTTGCGCTCGCGGTCCGAGAGACTATGCATATTCATAGTCACGTAATGTAGAAATGAGGGGGGGGGGAGGGAGGGCATACGCCGCGAGAGCCAACGAAACAATTGTTTCCGAATGGTCACGTAAAAAGAGGCCGCAGATACGGTTACTCTCGTCGGAGACGCGCGTGTAAGTGCTCTTTTTACCTGGCCGCGAAAATTGCGTCGCGCGCCGGAAGCACGTGTCACATACACACATGGCTATATCGCGCATTTTTCGCTTCTGCGATGGAAGAGGAAATACTCGGGTGGGAAAGAGTCGAGAGTGTGGTCAACTGTTCATCTCTCGGGAAATTTATTCCGCACCGCGCTTGTGCACGTCTGCTTTTAAAACACGAGAAAGAATACTTGCCTTTGCGAGAAATAAAAGTGGAAAATATCCGCGAATAAAGACGAGAGACGCGTTACATATATTTCTCACAAGACAAAAATGCACCGATGATTTTTTTTCCGCATGTCTTCAAAAAGCAAGTATTTTTTACACTCTACTCGTTTAAAATTGGATTAATGCGACACGCATTTCGTTTCAATCAAGTTTCCTGTTATTAACCATATAAATAGATATAGATAAGTTTAATAATTAGTGGACTCTTATAAATTATGTAGAATACAAGTGAGAGAGGGGGGAGAGTAGTGATGCGTCACAATTATATTTTAGACAATTAATTAATGCGCCATCATACGTTATACATGTACGTCATTAGGATTCATAGATATTATATTACATAATTTTATATCCATCGTTTTATCTTTATGGACGAACCATTATGAGTCAACGATACATCATGGCATCTTTAAAACAACAACGCATGGACAATCGACTATTTTTCATTCTCCGCAGCTGATTCAAGATTATTCACCTCACACAAATCTGCGTATAATTAAAAATAAAAGAAACAGCAAAAAAATACACATACGTATATATATTTATATTTATGATATTTATATAAACAATAATCACAATACGGATACGTGTGCGTGTTTTGCATGCGATTGTCTGATCCTTTTGAGAAATTCCGTGTGAATGTGAAACGCAGTGCACAACATCGAGGCGGAGTACTTTACGGAGGGCCGCGAGTGCGTAAACTGCGGCGCGATTTCCACACCCTTATGGCGTAGGGACGGCACCGGGCATTATCTCTGCAACGCATGCGGTCTCTACCACAAGATGAATGGAATGAATCGTCCTCTAGTTAAACAACCACGCCGCTTGGTAAGGAAGGCTTCGCGACATCCCCCTTCCTCCCTCCGCCTCGTCATCGCGATCCGGAGTAACGGGAACGGAACGGTCTGACAAAGTTGTTTTGGCGGAATATACTCGCAGAGTTATCGTAATTTGTTTTTTGTTTGCCGAATTTGAGAGAATCCAGAGAGAGAGAGAGAGAGAGCAAAATTTTAGACGGTGATTTTTCTTACAAATCGTCTCTTGAGAAACCTGGACAATTGTCTCTGATTTCCGATACCGTTCTGTTCCCGCGTTTCCCGGATCGAATTTGCAAGGTACATTCGAAAGAAAAAATGAGACGAAAAGAGAGAAAGATGGAGAGAAAGAGAAGAGAGAGAGAGAGATAGAGAGAAGCATAAAGGATCCTTTCTCGCTTGTCACTTTCTTATCACTGTCCAGGAGCCTATGTGGAAATTCGCCCGTGATGTTCTGCCTTCCCGTAAGTCCGAGCGATCGCATTCTTCATTCTCCGACTGTGATTCTACGAGGAGGAACGAATCCTCTCGTCGCGCACGATCGGCGATGCAAAAGAAAAAGAGAAAGAAAAAAAAATTTATCCCTCGAGACACTCGTCCATCGAGCATCGCCCCGTGTATGTTTAATACGCGCACGAAAGAAACATCCCTAACGTATGGCCTCATGTCTGTTTCAGTGGCGGACCAGGGCAATTTCTACAAAGACTCTTCTCTCTTCTGTGGGTATAGTGGCGCCCGTCGCGTCCTCGCGGAGGAGAAAACGAGCCGTCGTTTGGTAGGTGTCATCCTCCCAATCAGCATTCTCTCTCTTTCTCACTCTATCTTTTCCTCTATTTCTACCTAACAATACACGCTATATCGAATCAATAATGATATTTTTCTCTTGTCTTTCTTTCTCTTTCTATTCCTCCGCAATATCATCGGCATTCCCTGTCCCGTAGTTTGTCGCGCTTCCCATACTCGTCATCTTCGTTGACTCCTTCTCCGACCAAGTACGGGATAATAGTTAACGATTGCGGTAGTAACTTTTGTCTTTCAATCTTTACCAATCTTTTGTCCATCTTTAAACGATATATTAGATTGATACTTAAAAAAAAATAGTTACTTTTAATCAAATATGCGTAAGAATAAAATCGATGGATAAATGACGTTTGTATTTAAGAATTTTAAGATAATCTTAAAATTAGAAAGAATCAATAATTGAATCGCACAATACTAGCATTAGAAATCTATGCTAGAAAGCTTTTTTCGTAAAACGGTCAAGGATCGACGAATGTTCTTCCTGTCCTGGCTTTCCCTTCAATTTCGCGCTTTCATCAATCATCACGCTAAACGCCAATCGATTATCGTCGACGAAAGCATTCTTCCCGATCGTTTTCGTCATCGACGACACGTTCCTAGCAGGAGACACAACTTTCGAATCGCAAGCCCCGAGGTGCCACTATACCCATGGTACGAGCACTCTCCTCCTCCCTCCGAAATCACGTGCAGCCTGTTAAATGTAAAGTACGTCTCGGGTCGCTCGTAATTTTTCAATCACACAGAATGATTCTTTGTGACGTTTGTTGAGTTTTTCCAGGCTCGCGCGTGATCTTCGGAGGGTGGCTCGCTTTTCTACTCCGCGATCTCTCTGCGGTACCTTGCACAGAAAGCTTTCTAGTCACGGTAATCCTTTCCCGAGCTCACTAGTGACCTCGACCTGGTGAAAGCGGTTGATCATCACCTTTAAATATTTTCCGACTTCCTTATTACATACTTTTTCTGAAATGTACAGTCCAGTTAAGTTATTTTCTCATATATATATTTTGTGTGCATCTATACGTAATTTTGATATATAAATTTCAATGTTTCGTTTTTCTCGAGAGAGATTCTATCGAGATAAAATCATGCACCTTTTTTAAGAGCAAATCACCCCATCCTTCTCATTAGCTTTCATCAGATCCTCATTTTCAAAGACAAATTTTTCTTTTCGATGGCAGGAAACGGTTGTAATAACAAATTCCTATTTCTTCAGTCTGCTTCGAGGCGCGCTGGTCTCTCTTGCAGCAATTGCGAAACGACGATGACATCGTTGTGGCGTCGCAACGCAAGCGGCGAACCGGTGTGTAACGCTTGCGGTCTTTACTTTAAGCTACACGGCGTCAACAGGCCGTCGACTATGAAGAAAGATAGCATTCAAACGCGCAAACGGAAACCTAAGGGCGGAATGAAAACCAGCGACACACCTCTTTCGGGCAACGTTGCGCAATGCGCAAACAACAACAATAACAATAACAACAACATCAAACTCGAGCCAGGTAAGCGTGTCGAACATCTCTATCGATTTAGCGTCCTCATCGTTTAAAGATCTCAAATAATATAGAATTTTTAATTTTTATTCCTTTGTGTTTTTTCTTTTCACCTACAATTTTTCGAAACACTCCCACGATATTTCCGCGTCCGTTTCACTATACTTATTGTTAGTCTCGTTTGCAATTCGAGTTTTTTCACAATTATTTCATTACCGATAGATACCTATGGCGATCTGAGGATGGCTCACACTGGCGTGTCACAAGTGTCATACCCGAGCAATATCTACAACACCCAGGCTTCGAACAGGATAATGTCCTATCAGCCCACCACCACAGGTCTCTATTATGAGATGATGAATTCGCAGCCACAACAGCAATTGCTCGAGACTCATTCGCCCAAGATCGAGTGTCCGTCTTCACCTTGTGCCACCCGTTCCCCAGGAATGGTCTCAGCCGGTCAATCACCGGATCATCACCAGCTCACTTCACCGCATATCGTTACTCTGGGCAGTCCATCGAATAGTCCAGCTGGTCCTAAGATTATGCTGGATAACGGACACCTTGAAAGATCTACGGTTGTGTCAATATCGTCCTAGAAGCTATTCAGAAAGAAGCCGGATAGTTCTCTCGAGTTGTTGTCACAGCTCTTATATTTCTTGAGAAATTTTATGATATATTTATATACAGTGTGTATACATTATATATTTATATATTATTAAATTTCGTAATTTACATATGACCTAATTGAAAGAACTTGTTTCAATTTGTGCAATTGTCGTTTGCACAATATTATTTTTTTTTCAACCAGCAAAATAAGCATTTTGTTAGGTTTTCCGCGCGCATTGTGATACACAAAATTGAAAGTTATACTTTTGTAGAAATCGTGTGTATAAGAAAGCGAGAAAGCAGTAGTTGTTGTAAATATGCGTTTTAAAAAATTTTAACATGAATTTTTCGAAAAAACATGAACTTTCTTTGTCCAGGAAAATGAATTGTACTTTTTTATTCAATCTCTCCTTTTTTTTTTACCAAAGAAGACTTTATTAACAAGTCTTGCGAATCGACATTTAATACCAAATTGCAAAAAATATTTTATCTGTATATATAGATATATAAATATATATAAATATAACGGGAATTTTTTTATATATAAGATTTAGATATTATATATAGATTTAGTAAGCATCCTTATATATCATTCGAATGTAAGAATAAATAGATAAAAGCATAAGGATTTTACGATGGATATATAGTGCCTTTGTTATATATGATATATAAACGGTATCGCGTTTATATATAAAGCGTTTAAAAATAATAAGAATAATGTAATACACAACTAGACAATAAGCATGTAACGATAATTGCATATATTATACGAGTGAACATATTCCCTTCTCTCGATGGCATTACAAGACTAATATATATACAACTATATATTTTCTTTAATATATAGTTCTGCAATAATGCATCGCATTTTGCAAATAACGCAAATATATTTCATATAATATATTTTTAGAATATTGTATATTGAAGCATCAGTTATTTTTAAATAAAAAGGGATAATTAAAAAACGAAGCTAGGAAGCTTTGTCGATGCCTATGTAATCGTATTACATCTTAAATCTATATGTAAGTTTGCATTTGAAAAAAAAAAAAACAAACATTTAAGAATTTAGAAATAACAGATATCATCACTGTATATAAAATTAATGATTTATATATAATGTTATAATGTCAATTATATAATTATTAAACAATGTGACAATTATAAAAATAATAATGAAAAGAAAAATGACATTTTGTAACAGAAAGAGGAACTGATGCGATGTACATTTTCATCATACGCAATCGCGTAATATAAAGCGTGCTACTCGTGACATTTCCTCGAAATTACATCCATCGCGTTGTTTAAAAGCTAGATAATGTACTTGTAAAATTATGAGGTTGAACTTTCCGAGTTATATGGTTGATACGGGGTTTGCGCTGTTTATATCCACAAAAACATTACCTAGCTGACGAAGCAAGGAGTCAGTGAACGACCGGAGTCATCCTCCGGAAAGTTCATCCTTGTGTATTTTTGGCGATAATAAAATATCTCGGCTAATCTCTGTGCGAGTCGCATATGCTCCCTCCCGTAGCAATGGCGTAGCTAACACACAGCGCGACTAGAAAAACTTTATAATAATATCGCCGTAGAGAGGAACTTATCAAACGTTCGAATTAAAAAATGTATCATTCTTTAGCATATTTTTTTGTAATCGTATATTATCTACAAAAGCTGATTAGTTTCTGTGTTGGAAAGTTTTCTAAAATTTATAAGACTTGACTTATCAAGACTTATTAAATCCAATCTCCTGTAATTCTATTAATATATTATAGATTTATTAAAAACTAATGAATAAAATCATTGAAAACAAATTACGATATTTATTTTTTTATAATAAAATTGTTTCGTTATTTCATAAGAAGATACACAATTGTTTGTTATGTAAAAAGAATGCCTCTAAATAATACGATTACGCTATTGCTGCATCTGGAGCAATAATACACGCTGAATCGTCGTCTTATTAGAACGATGTCTCACCTGATTCGCTTATCAGCGGATACCTCGGTGTATGCTCTGTAACCATGACAACAGTCCTCCACCCCCAAAGTTTCATACCTCTCCCTCCTGGTAGGCAGGTGATAAGAGATAATCCGGGCTGAGTATACCTGTAGATACACATCGCGCGGACGCGCGCTTGCACACAGCAAGGTAAACTGATCCCGTCATCACAGGGAGCTATACGAAAATAACTTGGAATAAGAAAATATTAAACCATGTGAATAAAAAAACGAGTACGTAACCGAGATGAACGCGCCTAGGCTAAAACTCATCACGTAAAATCACAAGATTTAAATACATCTTCGAGAATTACTTTGCATAACTTTTCTGTTTCAACATTTATATTTTTCTATTTCGTTTAATTTTTTTCTTATAATTATCGATCCGCCGCGATGAGGTTCCTTGGTAATCTAGTATTTAAATTCAAGGATTTGAAAAATGCGAAACTTTAAATTATTAAAAGTCGGAAATATATGCATATCGGAAGATATAATCAATCAAGAGATAACATAATATGAAAGTTTAAATTCTCAAAAATACATCAATGGAATAAAATTAATCAAAAGGGTATAACATGAAATAAAATATATTTTCAATTTCGAATTACCCAATCTTTGATAATTATCAGCCACTGATAATTAAGATTTGCATCTCGACATCTCGTCCTATTTAAAATTTAAATTCTCAAAAATTGGAAAGTATCAGAAAAATGAAATGAGGTGGTATGGACTAAAAAAATTTAAAATTTTTTTTTCAAGTATACTAGAATATTACAAAGCACACTCTCCACGTGTGCCATTTCTTTATGCTATTTAATAAATTGTAATTTAAAAAAAGAATTGTCTTCTCGAAATGTATAAATATTTGACACATAAAATAATATTAAATTAATTTATAAATAATTTTTCTTCCAAACTAAGATAAATTATATTTTTTAAATGACAGTGTTAGACTTTATATGTAATATACATATCTATAAAATAAGAGAAAAATAATTATTAGAATGGAATTTCAAAATCCAAAATATATATTATATATAGTTGTTGATATTTTCTATCTTTTGTGCTTATTGCAATATTATTGTAGATATTTTCAGAATAATAAGAGAAAATAGTAGAATAATATCAATAATAAAATATTTAATTTAAATATATGATATAAATATAGAGGAATTAAAATAATATATAATCATAATCTAAATTATATTTATAATCATAGCATCGAATGGAATCGATAATTATAAAATATAAAGTCTGCATTTTTATCTAGAAAATCTCATGGAGAATTTTTAGCACGAGCTGGATTTTCTCTTTCTCTCTGAAAAAAAAATACATTGATAAAGTTATAAATTTTTTCGTTGATACAAATCACATCCTTGCTTAATCTTCCATCAAAATTTTGTCTCCTATTCTAATGACAGAAAAATGATATATCTCAGACTATCCAAACAAAATGATTATGAAATTATATATGATTTTCCGCGGTGTAGTTATTTTTACGCAGGTATTATTTTTATTATATCTTATCTTATTTTCTTTGGCATTCCAACATTCTCTCGCTCATAAAACTGAGATTGATGCTTAATCGATAAATAAATAAGTAAATCAAAATTTCTATCTCTCGGTGCTTTGAGAGAACGATTGTCTCGCTTACTTTTAAAAGAGACTATTATTACTATGATTTTAACTCACCTCTGCAGTTTTCATAACGATGAGACCGAAGGCTGAAGAGGAACGACCGGGGGGGAGGCGATACCAATGTAGCAGAAGGAGGATCCAGCATGGCAGTCGTCTCGTAATCGTAGTCAGTCAATATTTGACGGGCTCTCGGATCAAATCGAAGCTTCGATTTTGTGCTACTAGACGGCAGCTTGAGCGACGACCATCGAACAAGGACGGCGGCGGCGACGACGACGACGACGGCGACGACGGCGACGACGACGACGACCACGACGACGACGACGACGACGACGAGAGCGGCAGGCATTCCTCTCGCACTTCGTAAAAACGCACCTGTGTCAAGCGCGCGCCGCGTGCGTGTCTCTCGCTCACAGGCTCACTCGCGAGAACCGAACGAAACGAGGAGTCGACTTGATCCGAACATCAAGAGTACCTCGTGGAGCCGGTGACAATCAGGAACAATCAGGAACAATCAGGTGCAATCAGGACGAATACAGTCACACGGGGCTTCTCTCCTCGTCTTCTTGCTCCGTTTACTCGTAAGTCGAAAGCCTTATCATTCTTGTCAAGTTTCGCGCGCTGACAGAGACCGGCATGGCGACGCCGCATCTGTAGCAGCATTCGTGCACGATTGCATTTCAACGGATTCGCAAGCACTAATTGTCGTTGAATAAATTTTTTCCTGCTTGTAATATAATTAGTGAGTCGATTAGTACGATTGAGAAATAAGTCGAAGCGATCGAATGACATTAATGGTCCTTGAAATCGCATTAGACGATTGAAATAGCTGGATACCTTAAATATGGTTTAAATCTTTTCTCACGTGTATCTAGATAAAGGCGATGAGTCTTATTAATTTTAAAACATAAAAAAGACATTAAGATGTAATAAAGTCGACTGTTGATGAAAGAGCAAATCGACTAACGCGATTTCATCTCACCGTTAAGAGAGACAGAGAAAGAGAAGAGAAGAAAAAAAGAGAGAGAAAGAAACGCACGTAAGAGAGAGCCGAAAGCGAACGTTCGTGGTAACGCGAGCAACGAAAGAAACACTTGTGTTTTATGTTCGAACCTCTTCGACACTTGTGCTTTGTACCTGGCCCGCTTCCTCCTCTTCATCAGTGCGATTCCCCTTAATCTAGGCACGAGCCTCATCGAACATCATTCGATTCATCCGTCTCCCTTTCCCTTTCTCCCGGCGATTCTCTTTCTCTTTATTTTTCTCGAATGTCTCTTTTTCAAGGTCTTGGTTCATTAATCGGTCACATTAATTCGTCTGTTTTATCCCTCAAAGACATATCGCACATGCGTACGAAACTCGCGCGATATTACGCTATGAAAAATTAATATATGATGGAGACGCGATTAATTGTTCCGTGTAATGATAGTTGCATCACAAAATCAGAATTGTGATGAAATAGACACATGATTAAATAACGTAACGTAATTACTGAATATTAAAACGAAAATTAATTCTACCATCGTTGAAATTTATCACATCTTATTTTTTAGAGGAGATTAGATTTAAAAAAATTGAAGAAAAATTTTGCAAAGTATTATAAAGTTGGAGCTATAAAAGCATGAGCTCATTAAAGTATACGTAATTTCCAGTTTATACAAACGACCGAAAATATTTGCAGACTTTTGAGTTTACTCTCTCTTTCTCTTTCTCCCTCTCAAGAGCAAATTAATTATTTTAATGTTTAATTAATTTACCTACATCTGTCGCTTAAGAAGCATGTCCCAAACAATGTCCAGATTATTCGGTTACAACAATGTCGACAGCGCAAATATTAAATCGACATAAATATCAACTCGAGTCGGTCCAATGGTGCGCTCGCGACGGAAGATTTCAATGAAGAAATATTTTCAGACACCTTTTTTAATAAAATTTGAAGAATCGCAATTTAATTTAATTTCTTCACGAAATCTTGTACCTTTCTGTATAAGCTTCTTTCAAAATTTATATATTCCAATTATTACACGTTCGAAATATGTTGACATTAGGTACCTCCAACTTTCTACTTTCACAAATCTCGAATTTCGAAAATTTACAGGAGCTTTCTTCAACCATCGATATGTCACAATCGGAAGCCATATTCACTATCAATCATCTGTACGTCCACGCGCACCATTTATAAGACAAAATAATTTTTTATTGCGCGCAAACTTTTCTTCTCGGTTCGTTCCCGACGCGTTCCATCTTGACAGAAATACGATTCATCGATCCAGATTAAAATCTCAATTGTCACCTGTAGAGAATACGGATCCGCGATACGTTCGACATCGGTGCTCCTTGCGATGTCTGGCACGAAACTATCCGTCGCAGGAAAAGAGATATCCGCCGAGAGAGCGCAGATAATATTTTATTAATCATTAAGCACATAGCCGCCGTACATATAAGATAATGGGAATAATATCAGGCAATGACGATAATACTGTTTGTCGTGCACGTTAATTATTGGTCCTCTCGCACCGCGCCGTCGGCTCGTCGCTCCATTATCGATCAATTTATTCGGAATGTTGGCAAAGTTCATTTTTGAAACAAACTGTCGCGTGAATATGTCACGGGAAATAGCAATCAACGCTTTTTCTTTGATTTCGTTCAAATAATTCGAAAGTCTCGATTCGACAGCGACAACTGAAAGAGATTCTTTTTGAAACGCATATTTCGCATAAAATCGAAATATTTACACGTGAAATATTTTCCTTGAAGGATTTAGACGTTACACAAGTTTTTAAATAATTTTTCTATTCGCATTAATAAAAGAAAACGCGCGCGAAATTAAAAATTTCGTGAAAAAATTTAATTAAAAAATAACGTGCCTTTATCAATAGACTTAATTCTATTTCGAAATCTTCGACTAAATGTAAATTTGAATTTTAGCTTGAAATTTTTTACAACTTGAATATACGTATATTAATAGTTATGTTACGCATTAATAGGGATCTGGCAATGATACCGCTTGTAAAGATCTGTCGCCGTTAAAAATGGAAAGAGCGGCGCGGGCTTTAGTTCCGAATGCGAGAACCCAGTGTAAATCATTTTTTTTCAAGGTCTCGCGACGTTCCATTCGTAGCCGGCCGATCGAAATACAAATATTGGAATAAAAAGTTTCGATCCCGCCGCTGCAGAAACGCAAACATCACCATGGCGGTATACGACGCGCGTGTCTCTCCTCTTCGAGAAACGACGGGCAATTTCTAAAACTCTGTAATATTTTTTTCGCGACTAGCAATTCAATTGTCATAAATAGTCGCGAGTAATTGCGAGTACCTTAGTTATCATCCTCCGCTTTCGAGCTCATTTTTCGGATATTTTACGACGAAGGAACGCACTGTATTTGCGACGAAAATAATGAGCGTGAAATTTGTTTGCACGGCGCGGTTGTAGCGCGATGTTAATCCCGTCGACGTTAAAATCGAGACAGCTCCGTCTCGTTGTAAATTTTAATAATTGCGCCGTAAAACCTTCCCATCTTCTCTCATCTTTGCACGCGTTGCGAGACGTCGTTAAACACGCGCCGATTGGGCAATAAAGGACTTGTAACGCTCGCCATTTTGATGCACGGGCGTGCACTATGCTTGATTAAAACGATGACAAATTGCAATAAAGTTTTATTGGCTTCTTAGCATTCGATGAGAGACGAGAAGCCAGCCTTAGTGCTGTATACTTGGAAATTACTTTGGAAATTTTCCCCAACAGATGTTAAATCCATCCTTATCAAACTATGGCATTTTGTGCGTATATATATGTGGGAGTTTTCCTTGGTAATTATTAAATCTGTTGTCTTTACATCAAACTATAATGTCGTGCAATTCTTCGAGAGAGAATAGCTTGTCGACGAAATTTATTTTGACGTATTTTAATAAAGAGAAAATCGTAATTTGAATAGCTTAATTACAAAAAAAAAGATACAATAATCAAAGTTAAAGAGATGTAATAAATGAGAGCGTTGATATTTTCATTAAGATAAAATCCCCATATTAGTAAGGTAAAAAGCAATTTAAAAAAATTAAAAGAATATCCAATGATTTTTGAACACTGCGTATATCGGTATTCCTTGAATCGCATGATGTCAACGTGCAAAAATAAGACATCATTTTCACGTAGATTCTCGATGATACGGATTCTCACGTACACACGCGATGCTCGCGCGAATCATGCTGCCTACTTTTACACGTACACGGACATACATATACTTAAATTTTTCTCACATACGATGATAAGGGATTTCTACGTGGCTGATAAAGAAATGACCTCGATGTGCGCTCGTGCCTCGTTTAATGACGTAAATCCTCCTTGCGTTCGCTTGCAATTTTTGCTTCCGTCGTGTATTTGTGTCAGAAATACACAAAAGTTTATCCACGAATCAATTTCCAGGCGAAACTCGATGATGTATATATATTCTCGATGCACATGACGCACGTCATTATTTACTTTGTGCTTCATTTTTACAGAGCATTATAGAGTTTTTCGTAAGACACTCAAGTTTGTTGATCTACTCGTCACTTTGATAATAAATATATAAATCTTACATATTTTACCCTTCGATCGCAGTCGAGTATAGTAGATTTTTTTACAAAAATTCCAAAGATTTATTTCTAAGACTCATTCACATATTATTACACACACGTGCCAATAATTTTCTACAGGGAGCTGTAAGACGAGCGCGAAGAAAATATATCGTCAGTCTTCCCTTCCTGCTTCCCTTTTTTTTCGGTTTACACTCGAATGGATCTTGCGCAATGCACTTTGGGTTAAGGTATGTTTCGCAGCCTGCGTTCTCATCGTGAATTCCCGGGGAGATTCGCGGATCGATGCAATCGGAGGCAAGTAAGAACGGCCCTACGCGCTCCTGGCGGACCCGACGACTGAAATTATCATTTTAGCTGATATACTAGCTAATGTAAGGATGCAGTTTTATCTCTTATTATCATGGGAAACGAGATAAATCGCGATAGTGCCGTTTATTTTGACAGCGTGGAGGCAACTCGCGCGCCTCCCCATCGGCAATGTTCAACGCTGCGCGTTTTGTGTATCATCGCTCGGGTGGTTTTTCGTCTTTTGCACTTTGCCTGTGCCTACAGAATCGCGCATTCCCGAATTTCGTCGCACAGATCATACAATAAGACTGCGACAGAAACCAAACGCGCGAAAAGCCGCGCATTGTACCTCAAAGTGTCGTCTTCTTACATCTTTATCGTCTCAATCATTTTCAATCTATAATTAAGTGTATAATTAAATTATATGCGTACTCCTCATTTTGTGACATTGCTGATTAATTAAAATATCCAACTCGAAAATAAACTTGAATTAAAATAAAACACAGGTAAAATTAAATATTACTAAATACGTAATATTTATATATCTCTCGAATTAATAAGTTGAAAGTTGCGTATCAAAATTATCAATTTCTGCCATCTTAAAAAAATATGATTTATTTATTTATTTATTTATTTGCTATCTCTGCATTTTATTTTTTAAGACAAGCGTTCTCGTTTAGAATTTAATTACGACGTTGAGAAATCTTCCACGCAATTGTAATGCGTCGCCGTTACCTCTTGTTTGCCGACAACGTGCTGTTTGCTTATTCCGCGACGTATAACGCGATTGTAAACTCAAATGATCGCCAAACTTCGCCTATGAAATCCCCGTATGTAGGCTCGACTTTAACGCGATTGCATATTGCGCCAAGTTAATCCGCGCCAATGCGTTTCCGAGTCAATAATCGGATCATCGCTTTATCGAGGTGCGACGAGACGAAAAGATCACGTTTTATGGTTCCGCCGAAAACGCACCATTTCTGCAATCGACGCTTTACGATAATGACTTTTTTATTGACAGCGGAATCGTAATAAATTCGTCGATTGACGAATTGCGCCAAGATCGAAAGATACGAGAAATAACGAGGGAATAGATGTTGCTGATAATGCGTCAATCATTTTTTTTGTAAATATAGAGAAAGACTAGACTCGGGGGAAGAGAGGGAAGCGTACAAGTACTATTTATTACAACCTTATCGTACATCTTATCCTTCGATTCTTCAATAATCTCATTATTCTATTGAATTTGATTTTTATATTGAATTTGATTCGATTTGTGAGAAATTAAATTTCCAACCTTATCATTTCTGTTTTATTCGAATGATTATGCGATTACAAAGGCAATATTCAAAATTCGCAATCTCAAATTTATTTGTATTGTCATCATGTATTGTCGCGTTATATAATGACGGTGAATAGAAAACGTAAGTTTCAATATTTCTCATTCCCGATAGAACCGCGTCATTCTCTTTCTTTTTCTCTCATATCCTCGTATAAATTTTCCCACGTTATTTTAAGCCCAGGTTAACAACGGAAAATTGTTACAAAATCAACAGAACTGTAATCCATCGCACCAAACTTTCGGTGTGTTGCAATTGTGTACTATCTCCTCTCTTCCTTTTGTCGTGGCTCGTAACAGCTCGCTCTTATCAGCGGAATATTGTTTCGAGAGGAAACCTGCGTCGCGCGTGTGTGTATGTTTGTGCTCTTGATTTCTATCGAGCTTACACGGTATCGTTGCGATCGCATGTAGAAATATCCGTCATCGTCACGTACGCCATTCCGGGCAATTTCATGCGCGTCCAAAGGTTTTCGCGGCTTGATATTTTTTTTGCCTCCCGAGCGTCGCGATCTATTATTCTCCTCCTTTCTCGCCCCCACCTCCTCTTCCCATTTTGATTTCGCTTGTTGAGATCACGTTATTAACTTATATTCTTGAAGATTCGACAACGACCAATTACGATGAATTGCCTTAATTCACTTGATTTAATTAATGATTAATAGTAAAAATCGGGCGAAAGTTGACTTTTTAGAAAATTAAATACATCGCGTATTTTTGTTCAAAGTCTCTACAAGCTAATTCGAGATTGTTTTATTCTAATATCTTTCTTTGATAAACTCTTCTTCTTTAATCTTGATTTAGACTCGAAAGATAACGCAGGGAAGATTAATTCGGATGCGAGAGAGGTAAAGCGTGTTTAAAGGTACTTTACGTGTGTGTCATGCCTTTTTTGATTACCGAAATTGTGACGGTTTCGCTATCGATGACGTTTCGTTTGCAGAAATGAATCAGGACGCACAACGTGATGCAAGCAATAGTTATTATCTCAAGATGATTTTGCGACGCTTGTGTACGCTATTCGTACCATGTAATTGAAATGTTACCATTTTTTTTCTCTCTCGGCGAGCATGCACAACATTATATTTTCATTCTAAATTTTGGGACTAAATAATGATTGATCGATGCGATGTATCACAATGATTATCTATGATATTCAATCACATTTTAAGATACTCGCGGGCTTTATCGCGCGGGCAAAACTTTAATATCATCATTATTGGCATAATAACTAGTCGTATGCTGTAACTTTTGTAAAAGAAAAAATCGATATATTTTCAATTATATTTCGCGCAAACCATTACAAACGTACCATTTAATAAACATTAATCTTTTAATTTAACAAAACATTTTCCGAATGTTGATGTCGAAAACATTTGGAAAAATTTAATTGTGCTAATATATGTAATATACTTGCAATAAATGGGCTCTACATTTTCGCTGAATTGGCTGCAAAATCTATAATCAAGCAAGACAATTTATCAGATTTTGGATTAGACTCGTATGATTTACATTATATATCACTAGAATGTATATTTACATGAATATATAAATGAATGTATATTTATATGAATATTTATAAAATATTAAACAAGACGCGTAATTAAACGTATGAAATTTTATAGATTCTAGGAAAAAGATATCATCTGCTTTCCGTTCGATCGAAACGAGATTTTATGACGAATCCGTCGCAGCGGGGTTCCCTTTTCCCCTGATCGATGCGCGCGGGAATGAATCATCCCTCTCTCTCTCTACATGGTCAAGCTGTCGCCGCTACAAAATGGCGTTAGCAACGATGGCCGACGATGACGACGAGGTCTCACGTGGACACGTCCCGTTTCCCCGCACCGTCCCTCGTTATCTCATCTCGTCGCAGCTACATCGTGCCTTATCAACGAGCAAACAGACGGACACCTTCACGACCTTTTTTCTCCCCGTACTGTATGTGTGTAATTTACCCAATCCGAGTGGACAGAATTACGAAATTCGGTTTCGTTGGATTCTTTCTGACCATCTATTTTTATCGTCCACGGTACAAACTGGCTTGTGAGTCGACGGATATGATTTCATGAAATAATTTTTGTAATTCTTAAAAAATATTTCGAAAATATATCATCGAGTAAAGATTCGTTTTATCGAGATATTGTTGTTGAAAACAACTTCGTCACTGGAACAATTAGACTTTTTTTTTTTAAATACACATTTTTATTCTCCTTTTGAATTCAAGACGAGATAAATATATTTAGTTTTCGGGGAGAGAAAGGGAAAGGAGAGACGAAGGAATGTAAAGCATGCAGCTCTCGCACGTCGCATTTTTGCGTAGCGAAGGACGACAGAAAGAAAGAGAGAGAGAGAGAGAGAGAAGCGCGGTCGATTCTGGCAGCAACAACGGCACGAAAGAATAACTGCGGAAAGAATCTCGTAACCAATTGACCAATGAACGCGAGGGTCCGCCCAATCAGTCGCTTCCGCTGCTGTCAATCTAAACTGTCTATTGCAAGTTCTCCACATGCAACTTCTCTCTCTCCTTCTCCCTTCTCGCTCTCTCTTTCGTCCCTCGCTACGCATCGACGAAGGGGAGAGCACGTCGTTTCACCTAACCTGAGGTACGGTACAGGTATAGTAGAAACTCACCGGCGGTTCGCTGCGGTTCCACCACCTTTCTTCGCACATCTCTTTGTGGTACGGGCTGTCTCTTCTTGCCGTCGCCAGTTGGCTTCCCGCCGGCGGAGGAAGCGTCTCTTTACCTGAACGATTCTTCTCAACGATCCACGTCGCGATTACTTCCGAGTGCATGTACATTGTATGCATGCCAACATCGATTTAGTCCGAGATTAGTGCGTTGCAGGGTGCGTCGGGAAAACAGCGGGGACGCGACACGAGTCTCAAATGCGACACGCATCGAACGAGGTACCGATGGATTTTCACTCCGCGCGAAATATGGAATTGCCGAAGAATTTGGTGTCGATCGAGAAATTGTACTTGACGAAATTGCGACATTTCAATTACTAGATAAAACTTATTTCGGAGTAAGCACGTCGAGTATCGAAAGTCTTGAATCGAAGCATCTTTATATTTCGACTTTACTCGTTACAAAATGATAAATTCAAAAGTTTGTTATTTACAGAAAAAATGACAGTCTGAAATAAAATAAAATCTTTAATTGCTTCGCACGTACAAATAAACAAATATATAATATGATTTTTATTTTCTTCAACGCGCGATAGTTTATTCGATACTTGAGAGAGAAATATTTATTCGTTATTTCGATTAAAATATTCACGAAACAAAAATAAACATGATATAATTTTGGTTCTCTCGAACGTATGATTTCTTCAAACTTGAGAAAGACATTTATTCCAATTTAATTTATTCACGAAGCAATCGTCATTCGCAAATTAATTTTTCTCCGTTACTCCATTTCCGACAGTTTGACGCTTAATTTTACGGTAATCGACGCTTTTCGCTCGCTTTAACGCAGTTTAATATGACTCACCATGTCGCGTTACTCCGATTTGACGTCCGCGGTACCGGGACACAGATTGCGGGATCATCGCCGACGGTGATGTAGCGGAAGTCGCGCGAGGTCTTTGCCAAAGAAAGAGAGCCGTCGCGTAGCTCTCGTGCCGGAAGTCGAAACTTGACATTGCCGGGCGGAAGTGTGACGCAGGACAAACAGTGCCTCTCGCATTTTTCTCGAGACGGACGAGGTGTGTCCCGGTCCTTTCCCTCTCCGCTAAATCCGCCGTGTGTGTGTGTTTTTGCCCGAAACGATCTCGTGTCGCGTGCCTCGAGGATTCCCCTGAAAGAATGACTAATCGATAATCCGCCAGGACCATCCTTTAGCCTTTATCTCATTAATCGGCAATTTTGCTTAATTTTTTAGGTAAATGCGCCCTTTACCTTTACTCTCGACTACCGTCCGATCCTTGAATTATTATTCCGAGCCTTGGATGAAGCGATGTATATCTTTTTAGAAAAATTGTCCTCGCGAAAGCGCAAAGCGCGAAATGTGTATTCGATGTCAATGATTTCTTCGGCGAAATATCCCTGCCGTAATTGCTCCATCGGAGCGAAAGCAAAAGTTTCCGTAAAGATCGCCGACCTAGACACCAATCTCTTGTGTTATCCGGTTTGAAAATCCGACATATGACTTTGCTCACACGTTCCGTTATCGCGACGATAACGCTATTCCGATGTCTTTACACGCGAGTTTCTGCACGTGGTCGTTCCGTTATTAAACAATTTTATTTATATATTAAACTGTTGCGAACGGCACTTGAACTTTGACTATGAAAATTGAAAAATTCGCATCATCTTCCTCTTCCGACAAGTTACTCGTAATAAATAATAATATAATATGTGTATTTGAAACTATTTACTGACTGTCACATAAATAACTCAATATAATATAACATGTGTATTTGAAACTATTTACTGACTGTCACATAAATAACTCAAAAACATTTTGGCCCATAGAAACAAGTTGATAAGTTACTTTCAGACATATGCGAGAGAGAGATTAGATTACATTATTTTTAAATAATGACAGCTTCTTGGTTTACTTAGGATACAATGATGAAAGAAACGCTGGTAAAGCAAGAGATCAAAATGGAGTGGGAGGGCCATCACGTGGACGATAGTTCACCGCAAGTTGCTGGGACTGAAGATCAGACGGCGTCCAGCCCTCAAAGCGTCATAACGAGCAGAAAGCACGTTAGAACGATCACTACCGCCGGTCATATAACCGAGGGAATCGCCGAAGTCGATCCGGAATCGCCGGACTCCAATTCGGTTAGCGGGAATCTCCATCAGCAGAGAAACGAGCGGCAACACGAGCAAACGCAGCAGCGTAATTATCACGAGGAGCAGACCCATCAGACGCATTACGTGCAGATCTCTCATCCGGGCGCAGTCGAGGTTCAACAACGAGCGGATCACCAACGCGTCGTTTACGGCACTAGTAACGGCCCTGAAATACAGGTCGAAGTTTCCGAGAGCTCCGGGGGTACTATCGCGCTTACGGTCAAGGAACCACCCAGGTAAGAACGGTCGAGAAATTTTTTTCTAAAACTAAGCGTTTGTAAAAAAAAAAGAGAAAGAAAAAGAAACACGCACTTAAACGTCGTGTGATTTGGTCGAACGAAGATACGAGACTCCCGCACCGGACGGTACCGAGATGGACCGGTACGCGATATCTTATCCGGATGGCCACGAGATACGAAGGGAAAATCAAGTGATCGCCGTACAAATGGCCGATCGGCGAGGCCAGCACCATACCGGGCATCAGAAATTCAGTACGCACGACAATCATCATCAGGCGAGATATACATCGCCGGTTCTCACCGCCACGACGGAGGACTACGGCGCTACGACGATCGCCGCGCAATCGGGATCCACGGCCCATCTGGGGTCACCCGCACCGCCGTATTCGCCGCCCATGGACGGCATTCGTCCCGGCCAGCAGCAGTCGCAGCAACACCTCGTGTCGACGAGCTACTCCGACGCCAGCGGCGTCGTCAAGTACGATCCGCCCGAGTCCGCGGCCGCCGTGGAAACCATCAAAGGTCCAAACACGTACACCACTCTAGAGACAGTCGCCATTCCACCCTCGCAAACCACTCAATATACGCAATATTTGTCGGCCAGCGAGACGTTTCAGCAGGCACCGACCTATAGCTATGCCAAACCGGGCGATCCCGTGATCCTGGCGTATCCATCGTCAACGCCACTTGGATCGAGAGTGACCGAGGTAAGAAGAGAGCGAGAGAGCGAGAGAGAGAGAGAGAGAGAGAGCGCTTTTAGAAATTTGCTATTGTTATTTTAATCGCATACTTAATTACTCTCGTTTCTATAATTTTAACTATATAAAAATATATAAATATTAAAAAAATACAATTATATATACATATAAAAATAGAAACAAATTACTAACATTGTCCTAATCTTATCTTTTAAGCCGAGAAAAGATACAAGATTCATTCGTTTCAACAGGTGGAATCACCCGGCAATGCGTTCATGAAAGGTGATCCGACGTTGACGTCATCCTTGACCTCCGCCGCTCGGGCGGTTCCGCTACATTACGATCAACCCGGTTCGCCGGGTTCTCAGGTGACGTTGTACAGCACAGGACCGACGTATCAATACGTGAAGCAACCCTCGGCGCAAAACGACCCTTACTGGCCGGCCGGTAGCACACCCTCGCCCCCGACCTTGGAGTACGTCCCGAGTTACCAGAGCATCATCTCCGTCGGCGACGCCAACATGCAGCTGTACTCCGGCGGTGGATACAGCGTCTCTACGAGCGGGGGCGGACCATCGGGATGGACTACTACCCTTCCGATTGCCGGTACCGACGAGGCCTTCGAAAATGCCGTTATAGAAACCAAGGAATGCGCCAACTGTGCGTCACAGATGACGCCGTTATGGAGACGGGACGGCGCCGGGCATTATCTTTGCAACGCCTGCGGACTTTATGGCAAGATGAACGGGGTCAACAGGCCACCCATGAGATGTCCTAAACCGAAGCAGTCGGTACCGGTAAACATTGTGCGAATCTTTATTATTACGATATAATTATTTGAACGTTGTATATTTAACTCTATATATATCTGAAAATCACTTTTCCTCCCCGAGAACACTCGAGTCTCTATACGTTTTTATCTCTGTTTCTTTTGATAGTCATCGTTATTTTTTCTATTTATTATTTATTTAACTTGACATTTCGATATTCTCGAGCTGAGGTTTACTCGGTTGTTTTCCTTTTCTGATGTTATTTTTTAACATAATAAATTTTACGCTGAATATAATTGTTAAAATATTAAAAAGAAAAACAAGAGATCTCTCGAAACACAATCTGCAATTTTCGCGTTCGAATGCTCGACAGCCGAAATACGTTTGACCATCGCCAAAACGGGGCCACCGATATTTACCCTGATAAATTTCTCGCTTGTGAAGCGTACACGACTTCGATATTAAGTAACGTTCTTGCCTTCTCTCTCTCTCGTTTCCCTCTACGTTATAAAAGACAGAGAAAAGGGGGATGTTATCTCTTGTTGAGTAAATAATCACTACGGGGACTCACTGGCGGCTGTTGTTTGCTCTAGTTTTCTCGCGCCGAGCACTCCCATTTTCGTAGTCTCGATTCCTCAAACACCCCGTCGTGACGACGCAGCATTTTATGTCGTCATCGGCTAAGAACGAGGAATTTTCTCATCTCTCGCGCGACCTTAAAATTTACGAGAAAAAAACAACATATGTCTTAATCATAA
The DNA here is from genome assembly GCF_025532165.1 of Camponotus vicinus. NCBI lineage: Eukaryota > Metazoa > Arthropoda > Insecta > Hymenoptera > Formicidae > Camponotus > Camponotus vicinus. Next base: position 15,774,358 of record NW_028141949.1, on the reverse strand, counting down.
ATTATTCGATGCAAACAAGAGAGTGCGTCGCTCGTGAAATATGCAACTTGTTTTTGTAATTTTTGCTTCGTTAAATAAGAGAAATTATCATTAAATATCCTTTTAAATACGGTATTTTTTCACACTGCTTACAAATTTTTTGCGAGAGAGAGAGAGAGGAGAAAAAGACAAGACTAAAATATTTCAAGTATGAGATTTGTGCGCTAATCATTTGCTCTCTTTGAAGATCTCTGACACATATTTTTATCATACGCAATAACTTAATATTGTGTATTTATATGAAAATAGCATTTTTTTTTGCAGACCGGTGTACGAAGGACAGGAGTGCAATGTGCAAATTGCAGAACAAACAACACGACTCTCTGGCGGCGAAATAACAATGGTGAACCAGTTTGCAACGCGTGCGGACTTTATTTCAAGCTGCATAATGTGAGTCGCAAAATTATACTTTTTCTTTCATATCCGGATTTAAACGGAAATTTCGTTAACGTATTTATAATCGACATCTTTTAATATCATTACAAGCTACAAATATTTCTATAAATAATAATAAATGATAGTAACAATAAGTTAAAAACAAATTATTGGCGTCTGAAGAGCGTAATTTACAAAGAACAAAACTTTCTTTTTCCTCAATATACCTGAGTAATATTCTGAGAATTAATTCAATGACACAATGCGTTGATCCACTCTCTCGCGATATAAAAACACCAAAAGAGCAGTATAGTAAATTACTTTAATTAATACATTAATCTCGTTACGACTGATCAGCGCATCGTTATCGGTCTTTTTGCGATCGCTAGTCACGATAACGGTGACTTGATTGTTTTTACACGCACGATTCCGTCTCGACGTTGTAGAAGAGCGCAGATTATCGCGCGGATCTGTGCAAACCATCGTGACAATAAATTTAATTAAAACAGAGATTGATGAGCGGTTATGCTATGAATCGATCGAAAAAAATTCATATATTTCGATCTTTTTTTTATTTTTACTCCTCTCAATCTTAAATATTAAACTTTGCAGTACAAGTGATGTTCATACTTTGGCTCTACTGTAATGTGTATATATATATATATATATATATATATCATCTCGAGTAGTAATCCTATTATCTTATCTACAAAAATTTTCGTACATAAAATAAAAGAATTAAAAAATATAAAATTATTTATAAACGATCATACGAGAGCCTCGATCAATCTTAAAGCTAGAAAGCTCGTGCTAAATTTCTTCTAAATTGACGTTTCATTACTTTTTTACGTCAAATCTGGAAAAAAGAGCGCGCACACATAATTAATTTGATTCGACAGGTGAACAGGCCGTTGAGCATGAAGAAGGAGGGAATACAGACGCGAAAACGGAAACCAAAGAATCATTCGGGATCTATCACTGGAAATCTTCCCGGACCTAGTGGTATCCACAAGACCGAGATCAAGTCCAACCTACTCGGTGAGTCTTCGGTGAGCAAGTCTATTATACAGTTTATTTTCATTTACACACACTCCTTTTCCTACTTATCACCTCGATTTAAAGATATACAGGATACAAATCATGCCCTAAATAAACCACAATTCTTCCCGAGCTTAAACCATTTTCATTATTCAAAAACTATTGTCAAGTTTACCGCCATTCTCTCTATGATACGACGACACCCTGTGATATTCTCATTCTTTCTCACAAACGTTAATCGGATATTTAATCGGTTCGATTAGGTGTACCTACAGGTAGAAACGAGATGGTTCGAGAAATATAAATTTGCATGTAAAATGCTAAAACTATTTTTAATATACATTATTGAACAATTATACGAGCAATCGCTAGACTTATATGAATATATCATAAATATATTATAAAGCCATTGCGCATTTATTAAAATATGAAGCTAAAAATTATTTTTACCGTCTCAATTTTATCGATGTTTGAATAACAATGATCAACTAGCTTCTTGTGCGCGAGTGAATCGTTTTTCAGACGAAAACGCAGAAAGTCGTAATTCCCATCCTCGTCCATCGGTAGCTTCGATAGCCGACTATACGATACGATTGTGTGTACATGTGATAGCGCGAAGGGGGATCGACGAAAGAGCACACAATAACCGATAGTGCCTCGGATTGGTCAAAGCTCGGAATGCGCTCTCCGATAGCGACACTTCTCCATTTTGACAGGGGATTAAATCAAGAAATACGCGAAATACACGAGGAGAGAACATGGAACATTACCCTTGATATTTTAATATATATATTCCTCACACACGAATTAGAGCGTAATAACATCGAAAAATCGCGCGGTTTATCGCGTCTAAAAAATTCCAATCAAAGCCATATTCAAGGAGAAAAAAAAATTAGCAACTTAGCATGTCTGATTATATTTATATTAAATCATACTTGATTATATCGAACATTATTATCCGAGATAGTCTCTCGACTTTGCGGGCTCGCAAGAATGACGGATCGTGAATTTTCCACTCGAGCTGTGTGTTCATGCGTTTATCTCTTTTGAGAATCAAGACCTTGAGGTACTTCTTACAAAACAAGGATCAAAAGTCGATCAACGGACACGTCGATTATTCATCTTGATAAGAGCGCGAGTCGATTGAATTAAATGAATTTTTGCGAAATGTGTTGAAGAAATAATTGAAGAATAAAAACTGAAGCCTCGTTGTAAAAATTCGATTCTTTTCTTTTTACATCTAACAATAAGTAAACGAGATAGGATATTAATTTGAAGAAAAATTGACAGATGTGTCGCTGATGATAAAAATTAATAACGTGAAAAGAAATTCCAACGATAGAATACTTGGATAATAATCGAATATTAGCGCGTGCATCTCTCGCAAAATAGAATTCATATACACATATCGCGCGTTAAAAAAAAAGTGAGATTAATCAGAGCATAAGGTGTGACGAGCAAAGTAATCGTGACCGATGTCGTCTCTCTTTTTGTTGACGTTACAGTGGACTCGTTGCAGTTGAATGCAATGTACACAAGCGGGGGCGGGGGTGGTGAAGGGCACAGTCTTCCTGTAGGTACACCAACTGGAGCGCAATTAGGGCACGCACATTCGCCCCTTGCATTACCTACCGCCGCCGTGTTGAATCGCCAAACCACCCTTACGTAAGTCATCAATCATCAGTCTCACTTGAGATTTATTCCGATACGCTTTTATGTGTGTGTGTGTGTGTGTGTACGTGTACCGGATTATCGTTAAATTTATTAATAAACTTGCCTGATTAAATATAAAATTTAAAAAAGCGGAACAAAAAGTGAAATAAAAATATATAATTTTTAATAATAAAAAATAATGAAATTCAACTGTAATTCTATACGATTGCTAAATTATATTTCATTGTCAAAATTTGATTCTTCTTTATAAATAATCTTTATAAATAGATGACATGGGATATTAATTTGAGAAAAATTGAGATACGTCGCTAATAATAATTTATTAATATCCATTTAATTTTTCCACTCTAGCGTGCCACCCCTAGAACCAATCACTAGTCAGCCCAGCGGTGACCTCGCCTCGGTTATAACGTCCACTACGGCAGCACATTCCGAGAGATCGTAGAGAACCGTTTCGTTTTTACCGACTTGAAAGCACTTGCCGACTGCAGCTGCAACGAACTCTGTGAAAAAAATTCTGGCAAAAGCATACCGATTTATGATTGCTTATCGGTATCGATATTTATCGACAAACGCAGAGTGCACGAAAATATGAAGACGGTACGTATCATTTTGTAGAAATAAAATAATATGTATTTTTTATAAGGAATCCGTATTCGCTCGATCATTCAATGCTGAGGAAAAGCATCCGAGCTTTATCATAATTCTATACGAAAAATGAAAAATTCAATGCTAAACGCGCAATGTCAACGGAAAGTTTAGCATCCTAGTCTAATTATTGCGAATTTTGGATTAGGAAATAACTATGAATAATGTTATATATTCCTATATATATCGCGCTTTATATATATATATATATTTATTTAAGTTACATATTAGTTTTACTTAACAGTCTATGTCAGCGCTTGAAAATTAAAAAGCGTGATATTGTATAGCATTTATTCAGTTCTATTGTCTCTTTACGCTTTACATTAATTATTAATTATGTCGAAATTTTGCAAAATAACGAAAGCATCTACGATCTATTATATATGATTTCGATACAATATCGGTAATATTTTCTACAATAACGCGTCCCTTTGACGTTATACTATCGATATTGTAGACTGCTTCATCGCAGAATATACCTGAACCGATACGCTCCCTGTCAGAAGAAACGAAAGATACAATTATATTGTAAGGAGAAAGAAAAATGTGAAAAAACTTATATTATGGATTATATAAAATTTCAATTAAATTTAACTCGAGTCTCTTCTTTTACATAAAGATATTTTATAAGAAGCTCTTTTATACAGAGACTCTAGTTCCAATCACATTTTATTATGCTATTCGTTATCTATTTTACAATATACTTGATTTCTTTTCGTCTCTTTTACGACAATGCAACGTACAAGACATTCTAAATGATTAATCTGTATTTAGCGTGCGACTTGTACTTAATATGTGACATGTATATGTAGCCTGGTTCATATTTGCTCGATTTTGTAAATATATATTTACATCGCGTGATCCAAAGATATATACATACATATATATATATAGAAAGAGAGAGAGAGAGAGAGAGAGAGACGTATATTTTATAATTTTCTCCAAAGAATTATATACTATATATTTTTAGACATTTTCTGCAAATGATTCTCTTTAAATATAATATCTTTCAAAGCGAGATCTTTTTCTCTCTTATCGACGATATTTACATTGTGCATAATGTAATCGCATACTAATTATGCGAGTATATCTTGTCCTAGTATCATCAAAAAAAATTTTAGATTACGATAAATCGAATTACTTTAAATATAAATTATAAATATTTAAGCGTAATGGTAAATTCTTAATCCTTTATTTCTTCTTTTAAATATTATTAACAATTTCGCGATATTTTGAAAAATTGTAAGCTGAGATTCTTTCGCAGGAATCTCCGGCAACAGCTCGTTATCGAAAAGTTCCCGAGAAGATAATATCTATCTGTAACCCATCCAATGATGCGTGACTTATTAATTAGAACATGTATCGTGCGAATAGGATAAATTATTTAACGTTGCACATATGCATTACATGAAAAATAGCAAATATCGTATTTATGTAGATGCAATAAAAGTGCGCGAATTAATTGCGAAATTATCGTACATCTTGTTTTATATCAATAATCCGTACGCATCGTATAATAAACAAGCAAATTGCGCAATAAAGCCGAGTATAAAGCGCGCAAAATTCATCATCCTAAATCAAGCTATGTACCATCTTCTTCATAGAGGAACGATGGTTTTTATTACTTTTTGTTACTTCAGAAAGACATATTTTATCGATAGACCCTTCAACGAAATTTTACATTCTGTACATTGCAAGAAAAAAAAGAATATAAGTATAAATAAATTTGCGTGGACTTATAATTAGAGAATTATTAAAAAACACATTTAATGGCTTATGTGTATATGTATATGTGAATAAAATTTTTTTTCGTTACACATGTTAAATAAAGCCCAATATTTCACACATACGCATAAAGTTACGAGAAACGCGACGGGAGTACGACAAAGGTAGAAAGCTGGACCGCAAACAGGAAGGTGGCAGGCAAAGAGAGCGAGAGAGCGCGGGAGGAGGAGAGGGAGAGGAAAGACGAGAGTCCATCAGCCTAAAGAGCGGCTATCGTGCCGGCTAAGGGCTATTCCATGTTAGCCGTTCTCGTCGGGCTCTTTTTTTTCCACCTCTTCTTTATTCCCCTCCGGGGACTTTTTATACCGTGGCGCAAACCTGGCGCCGCCCTCTCGACCCCTTTCCCCGCCGTTTCGAGACACCTCTGCTCGCGTCGTTCCCGATCCCGGACTCCTTCTTCCACCGAGGGTTCCTCTCCCCTCTTTCTTACCGTCGACTCCCTTTCGTACATTTTTTTTTTCTCCAAGGATCGTATAATTTATCGTTTTTGGTGCGCGTCTCGTTGCGGATTTCCACGAAGTTCGGCGCGCGGAGGCTGAGAGGGAGAAATGACGATTTATCGTTGGCAGCGATTCGCGAATGTAAATAAAAAAAAAAGACATTTCCCGCGGAGAGTCTAGGACTCGATAATGTCGCGAACGAGCTCTCGTTTTAATCGCTCGTGATTTATGCAGAGTTATTGCGGGATTGCGGGGAAGAAATAGGGTGAGGTATGAATCTACACGTTGACGTTGGAAATTTTAATGTCTCTCTTCTTGCGTAAGAAACGAGAAGAAAATTATATTAATTTCTTGTCTTCTCGATATAATACAGATGAGATTAAGCGATGATATTTATTAGAAATAAATCTCGATAGAAAACTATAATGAAGCGAAAATGTTTTCGTCGAAAGTTGACAACTTTTCGGCTGCAACAAAGTAATGTTCCATTCTAAAGATTTCGAGGTATTTTATTCCTGAAAACCGAAAATTCATGTTGAGGCGATATAAAGATAAACATACAAAGCTCTCGGTAAATAGAGATAGGAAAAATAATATCTATCAAGATATGTACTTTAAATACGGTACAAAGAGACAAATATAAACGCATAGGAAAACGTAATGGAAAACTTGGAAAAAAACTTATTGGCTTTGCAAAAATTTGTAAAATTGATGAAACAAAAACAAATCACGGATTTCGCAGAACTATCGCGATATCAACGAGTCGCGATGTCACCTCGTTGATTGCAATTATATATGTGCAGAAAGATTACGCGATTATTACGTATTATTTTATACTTTTTATTCGCGCACGACGAATGAAAGACGTAATAAGATGTAACAAGATGCATTATCATCCGACTGATAGAACAATGTGTACATTATGCAAGAGATATCACAATGTACCGCGGATGCGCTCGTGGGGAAAGAGAAAAGACAGCTGCAAAAACATGTTATAGTAATAGATGTTACAACATGTATTACTCTTTCCTACAGACATGGAAATTATGTGACTGATAAACACACAACTTGTTATCAGCGAGAGGAAGAAGCGAAAGATGCAAAAAAGTACTTTCGTAATCTTGTCATTTTTCATAAAACTTTGCGTTTAGACTTCTCCAACCAATTATATAAAAATATATACATCTGTAAATGGGAATTATGTAGAATCTAAGCAAACAAAAATTGCAGTAAACGACACAATGTCATATTCATCTGCATGCAAATATTTTTAATACATATTGATATTAATTAAAATAAATAAAAATTTACAATGCATTAAAATATGCTAATTATAATTATTTATAATGTATGTGATAGTTTCGAAACTACAATTCCAAGCATCCCTTAGGATATATCTATATAGAATCTTGATGTTTATGTAAAAGAACTATGTGTAATATGTGTGTATAATACACTTATATGCGCGGTGTACAAGGATGGCGCCAATTCGACGTCGAAAGAGCTTGTAATCGGGTAGTATTGTACGATGTTTTCGATCGTAGTTTGGTCCAGGACACACTGTCAGTCTACAGGCGCAGATATAGGTATCTACATATATGTATATAGAACACGACGCATACAAATCCTGAGTCACTAAAACGAGAACTGCAGGAATGCAGTAGATGCAGTGCTTAATTTCTCTGGGAGCGGAGCTCCGACATGTTTCTTTATTTGCTTTGCAAAAAGCAAGCGGAAAGATAAATTGTTAGAAAAATATAGATAAAGTATTTAGTTTGTAAAATACTTTGTTCATTTATCACGTTTACATAAATCAACGTAAAATGACATGTCGCGACAGAGCCGTAATTGACCGCTTGCAAAACGCTTTTCCAGTATTATTAAAGAACATTATTTCAAAAACTATCAACTTGTACAAATATATATTTTTATCACACATTTGTTTTATAATCTTATTGTAGGTATTATAGGGGAGTTTTACACTCCCCTCAATTTTTAACAATTTTTAACAATCATTTTCTTTGATAAATTTGATGAAAGCTCAACATTCTTATGTCTGCATTTTCATCACAAGATAATAAAAACATTATTATTATTCTTCTAATAATTTTTTTGTTATTTTAAGAAATTTTCTATCCAAGAATTATTTTTAATAAAAATTTATCATTGTCCATGAACACTTATTCTTAAAGCATATGCAGAGCATGGTTAATAAATTATTTTATATTCTCTATTATATTCTACAGGGCTCTTTTATAATTTTTTTTCCGACAAGATGGTTGCTAGAATGCGAGTATTGAAGAAAAACTGGCAAGTTAAGAAAAATGAAAGATATAAAAAAATAATCTTTTGTGATTTTGAATATAAATTAAATCTTCTTAGCTAATAACAAAAATTTTATCTAAACAAAAAAGCATTACTTGTGTAATCTCGAAGCAAAGGTCTGGACAATAAATAACGATAAGTTTATTATATGAGGGCTGTCGTTTCATCCTGTTTATCGCGCTATTATATTGTTGTAATTTATTCAGCACGAATTTATTATAATTATCATGTTATCGGCGCGATTGTTAAGCGGCGCACTCAGACACGCAATCCATTGTTGAAAAAAATGGCAATTTGTTTTTTTTTCCTTATTCTTCTTGAAATATATACGATCAGCGCCGTCGCGGTGTGTGCGATGATTGGCAAGCGTCGACCATTTTGCGACTTCAAGGGCGAAGGGATATCTTCATCTTTGATATTCGTGTTGCTTAGCCATTTTCATGTTGCCATTCGTGCTGCATCGCCGCAGAAGTCTCGTTCGGGTCATTAAACTGACAGATCGCCCATTGCAATGGCAATTTTAATTCCAATCGATTGTTCAAGCAAAAGGCTAATATCAATAAAAATATTTACTTTCGATCGATGATCCGACTGATATATGATAAATTTGATTAATTCTATATTATTTCACGCTCCAAAATCGATCTAAATGTAATAAGTATTTGTTAAATCGATATATAATTGCGAAAAAATTAATATTTTCTTTCTATAAACTAATAATGTAATAATCGACCTTTAATTAAGTCAAAATAAAATAAAATATTAAAAAAATTAAGATACATCTATGGAAAGAATTTTTTAGTGTCACAGCAAAATAATTACAGTAGATAATGTGATTTACATAAAATGTATTAAAATTATATGTTTAATTTACCTACAGATCCTATAGGGTTAAATTAAAAATGAAATGGCGACTGAATATCAAGACATTAATATAGTTTTCAAATGACAAGTGATTAGAAATATTTTAAAATTTTCAAAACTTAATTTCTCAAGAAGCAAAACATAATTATTCTCATCAAGCCATTCTTTCTCTTTTTTAAAATAGAATATTTATTTTAAATTTCTCCTCGTTAATTGCGACCAGAAGTAGAAATTTAATTTTTGTTAAAATTCTATAATAAGACACAATGTTGCGTTTCTGTCGTCCAAAAATAAAAAAAATCCACATGATTTATAAAATTATTCTAGAAGCGAATCGCGGATCCGCTCAGACGTCAAGTTGGCTGCAGAAGCCGCCATTCCGTCGGCGAAGTCCGAGGCGCTGTCGCGAATGGCTGCCTTTAATGATCGCCCCAAGTTTACCTTAGGAATCACCAAGTGCAGAGTACATTTGCGCAGATAGGCAATGTAGAACATGATCGCGATGACATATTGTATCTTGTCGCTGCAGATTGACAGCAACGATAAAATCAAGGATTCCCTAGCATCATTTTAATTTTCGCTACTTTAGCTTCCGAATATTTTTGGATTTTTATTCAGTACTAATAGGTACACGTTGAATATTGAGAATAATGTAAATTACATTAAACATTTATACCGATATACAGCGGCAAGACAAGTGATTATTTTGCGAAATGTGGATATATTTCTTCAAATCGCAATAATCGAAGATAGAAAGCAATTTGATATGCGTGACGATGATTGTAACTTGGAAATTCTTGCACTTTTTGATAAACTGTAACGGTGTGTAATACACGTAAGCGCCCCCGCGCAAGAATAATCGATTTATATATTTTTGCTATGATATATTAATCTCAATAATATCGTACATTACGCGCTTTATTTATGAATATAATAACAGTTGACTGTTTGCGATTCCACACACACATGCCATGCAATTTTATAACAAACTTAATATCGTTAAAAGTATCAAATTCCATATAATTATACATAGTTGTAAGCTATATTTGTTATTTTCCGACTGTGTTGAGATAATTTAAGAAATTCCACGAGAAAAATTGCACAAAACGCTTTCATTATTCTTATTTAAATCTCCTTAATCGTAGTATTAGTATATCTCTCATAATAATTTAATAATTTGATTGAAAAACTTTAAAACATTAATTTATTAGGTTTACAAAAAAAGTTCATTGTTATTGACTTTTATTTCAAGTAAAGTTAAGAGTTTGTCTTTTCTAAAAAAGAGAAAAAGGAGCAAAAAATCCTTTATAAATGGAAAAAAATGTATCTCACAGTCAATATAATGTTTTATTAAGATTAAGATTATTATGTCTTGAAAGTTAATTTCATTCCTCGACTTTAATAAGAATGACAAATCTTTTGCATCAGCTTGATATGATTTATACATGAACCTACCTAACAATAAGATTGATTTTTTAAGATTTTTGAAAAAATAGATTATAGACGAATGTGACACATTGAATTCTTCAAGCGCACTGTAATTGATCCACAAACCGAAGGAGCGAAGCCATTTTATGATCGATTATTATTAATTATTAACATTTATCGTACGTCGCGAGGAAGAAATGCAATTTCTTTGAGAAGAATGGCTTCTTATAATCAAGTTTGCGCCGTTCGATCGTTCGGGAACATTTAATCGCGCCGCTTCCGTCAAAATGCAATCCGGCCGCATATGTTTATACGTTTGTAAGAGTCGCTTGTACCGCGCTTTTTGTAAATTAAACCGCTACTATCGCTCTGTACGCGCATTTCTCGATAAACCTGATGATGCGTTCATTAACTTTCAACGAGCGGGCGCGGTGATAAGACCTTCTTGTCCGAACGTGGTCCGATAGTATGCGCATCCACGATAACAGAGCGATGACAAAGACGCGGGCGCATTTTGCAGTCGCGAATTTTGCGAAAAAAAAGTGGAAATTTCCCGGCGAAGAAACATCCCTTCATGGACGTCGACGACAGATAGTAAATAATAACAATTGAAAGAAGGAGAGAGAAAGAGAGAGACATCATTGAGTGACAAACTTATTCCGCGATGCATCGAAGATTTTTATATCTATCTATCTATTTTTATATCGTTATTATCTTTTGTCTTTGAAGAATAAAACAAGAGCATAAAACTTTTACTTAATTCGATAAAGTATCAACTTCCGCGCATTCTCGATATTAATATCTAGTTCTTCGAGCTTTTCCAAGAGGAACGGCTCCTTGAATCCTCCCTTATCATGATCGCTTCCCTTCTATTCTCGTCGTAATGTTTTTCTGCCATTCGCAGAACTCCCATTTCGATGCGCCTCGAGAGTCGCCTCCACTTTGCGTCGCTTTATTCCGCGCTTTATTTCCTTCGCCCTCTTCTGTCACTTGGACTCCGGCATCGCCGAGTTCTTTCTTTTTGGCTCATGGCGACTCGTTCGCCCACAGGGCTATTACCAGGACCTACGGTCGATCCTGATGCACCCACGTCTCTCTACGACCGCCAACACACGTGCAAGCGCGCGCGCGCGGCCCGATTTCCAGGAAGAGGAACGCCGACGACGCCGTTGACGATTAGATTGCGGACTCTGCTAATTCTGGAATGGATTCGCGAGGAGCAAGACTCGAGATGATCACCGGAATGACATCGGACGAGGGAGAAGGGCCTCGAGAGCAGCTGCCGCGAAAGCGCCTCTAATTTGCTGTATCTCGATTAACAGGAGCTATGAGAGAAATGCGCTTCTTGGCGTAAAGACGATACTAAATATGAAAATTAGGAGCGAGTTTTTGCAAAAAACAATAATTACAAAAAGAGATGATATTAATCAGTCTGATAATGATTTCAATATTTATAAAGAATCTAAGATTTCAAAAATTAAAGAATTCGAAAGCTTTAATGATTTGAAAATCCAATATACGGCAACGGACAAAACGTGCTTCCTTGGAATAAAGATGATATCAAGTATGAAAATTAAGTATGAGTTTTTGCAGGAAATAATAATTATAAAAAAGGATGATATTAAGGATGATCGAGTCTGGTTACAATGATTTCAATATTTACAAAGAGAATATACGTCAGATTTCAAAAAATACAAAATTATAAAGATTTTAAATTGAAATTAGGGGATTATAAATAGGAACTAATAAGAGATAATACAAGAGAGAAAGAGAGAAAGAAATTTGATTTAAATATAAATTAAATCTATTGAATATACAAGGTAAGTGGATACGCATAAAGCTGTATAGATAGTAAGATACTTATGCTGCATCATACGCGCATATTATAAGTAGAGAGGTGCGCAAAGCTCGTGGACATTTTTTATTTGCTGTTGCGCATAGCGCACGAGCGATATCGATATGTAAATAGCATAAGTAACGTTTAATGTATGTGGATTGATTTGTCGTTATGCGGCCAATCCGCACGAGTGAAAGGCCTATATCGAAGGCGGACAATCTGCAGATTTGAAAAACATAAATCATGCGCGAGTCGATAAAAGTTGGATCTTGTTGAAAATATGCAGCGTGCAGCAATAGAGTATTTATAGCGATTATTTATTGTCTGAAAAACGTGACACCGGATGATTACTTTTCTTCACTTGACGGTTCCTCATGTACGCCTTATGTACATTAATTATATAATTATAATTTATATAGTATGCGTATATACTATAATGTAAATATCTCAATATATAGCTCTATATATACATTTATTATTGCCTTATATCTGATATATTTAATTCATACTTAAATTAAATCTCCATCTCTCGTATTATCTCTTACATATGTACATATATGATTTCTTGAATTTTCGAGTTATGAAAGCTACCAAATTTTTTCCGGAATCTCCCAGCTTCGGTTTAAAATTTTTTAAATTTTATAATTTCTGAAATTCGAGATATTCTCTCTCTCTCTATACAAATGATTATTAATTTAAAATCGTGTTTTATTGAAAAGTCATTGTTACCAAATTATTAGTATCACGCTTGGTTTTAATTATTATTTTTGAATAGCGATAAATTTAAATTACATAATTTGACCGATTCCTGATATAATTTTAATAATTTTCCGAATCCTCAAAAATGCATAATTCAGGGAAACGTAACCAATTTTTCAACATATTCAAGAGTACGCTTTTAATTATCTCCCAAAATATATATTTCATTTAATATTATTCTATTCTGAATTCTGCCTTATACGTGCAAAATAAATTATTGACAAGTGAATTATGTATAAAAAATACGTGACGATTGGTAATACCGCGACACTGACGGAATCTTTCATGTCTCGGAGCGGACAGAAACGACGAAAATGAAAAGTGCAGAGAAGGGCGATCAACCCCGGTCACCCCAAGCTGCACCCTTCAATTTTCTGATCGGCGCCACGCCTATCTCCATCGTTACTTAACGATGAGCTGCATCGGTCGTATTTTATCCTAACGTCCCTGCGAGATAATGCGGGCATTACAACGCTGTCGACTAATCGATTGGCTCTAATTAACGTTGACGAATGTTGCATTATATAGCAAATACAAAATGATCAGCCGTTAATGGAAACGTTCCCCGGTCAATTTTATGTATTAGATACTTGATTATTTTGACTGTTTTCGATTTATAATTAACAAATTTGGCCAATTTAATAATAAGAGATTGAGATGCGATGCATATTAAAATATTTACAAATACACAGGTACATCCCTTTTTTTGTAAGACTATGAGGGAAGTCTTCAACTTGATATCTTTTTATGCCGATAATATATTATTTTGTGTCTGAATCGAAAATTCGCCTCGGGCTACCGTGAAACAACAATGCCGTCGGTTATGAGACGACTCGTCGAAGGAGTCAAGGAACGGGGCTTAATTGGCGCCGACAATCCGGTGGCTCGTGGCGACGTGAAACGCGAGGAGACGGGAAAAAGAGAAACGCGCGAGCAGAGGAGAGAGAGAAAAAGGAAGAGAATCGGAGACGGAGAGGAATAAAAGCTGGAAAAACAAAACCGGCCGGACGACGACGCTAATGCGTGCTGCGGGACCAACACAGGGATCGCTTTTTCCTGGAAGCGATTGCTCGCTCTTGTCGGGGAAGATAATTTTCGTCTCACCGTCGCCGGGATTCTCCGCAGGAGGAGACAGCCTCCCATCTCGTCCACCTTCCGAAACGGTCCTCCTCTCGACGATTTACCTTCCTCTGCTGATTCCTCCTCTCTGTTTCTCTCATTCGTGGTCCTCGTTGAAATTTTTTAGTTATACTCCTTCGCGCACATGTTGTATAGGAAGAGAAAGAGAGACAATAGTTATAATAGCAGTATAATAAACTAAACCGTGTAGAGGCGTTAAAATACAGCTTACAGATAAATATTCACAAATTTAGGTCTTCGAAAAATGTCAAACTCATCTATGCATTTTCTAGAAAACTTTTTGTCGACTTTGAACATTTATCTCTTCTCATCCTAGGTCGTAAATAAATTGTCTCTCTCTCTCTTTTTCCCTTTTTATCGTTCTCCATACGATCAGCAGCGCGTCTCTTTTCCCTAAATTTTTCCTATCAACCCTCCCTCTTTCTCGTTTCTCCTTATCCCTCCTCCCGTGTTTCTCCAGCTTCAATTCCCGGGACCTTATCCTTTCCCCCTCACTTCCCCCTTCTGCCATTTGCCTCGTCCCCCTCGCCTTCGGTCGGGAATTGCATTCCACGTCGAGGCCGCTAATGGACGACGAATGGTCGAAGGGGTGTGAGTGCACGGAAAGTGCACTCTTGCCCTTCCCGTGTCCGTCGCCTGGCCATTCTCCCCACCCTGCTCGACTGCTCACGACGAGAAAGAAATCGACGCGAGCGTTCTCCCCGAGAACACCCTGGTCTCGGCACATACCTCAGTCGCCCCGTTTACGATGCCGCCATGATGGAACCATCGAACGCTCCTGCGCATTCCGCCTGGAACATAAATTAGTGATATTTTATGAATTTTATTTTTTTTTTGCACACACTATGCGCGCGCGAGAAGCGGGAATTTTTGACGATGCGAGACAACGTTGCCGGATTATTGCGAGAAAGAACAGTGTAACTTCATCGAGGGAACATGATTTTATCGTTTTTTTTTTATCTCAACAGTATTTTATCTCCACAACTATGTTGATTGATCTTCAGTATCGCAGGATGTCTCGTCCTCTTATTTTAGATAAGCAAGCATCATAGTATCTTCTTAGAACCAAAGGAGGCATCTCTCAAGAAAGCGCGATTACGAGGGATTTTTTTCTTGCGCAATTTTTAAAGTGCGAATCTTTTTTGCACGAAGGTAATATTAATTATTATTCCGACACAAAGCTCGTTAGAATTTGTAGAAAGTTTATATATGCCTATATATTATGAGAAGTAAATCAAAGGGTGAATGTGCACCAATATCGATAATGCACCTTGCATGTAAAGTATCAGCAGATATTTTCTATTACGCATACAGACAGCATAATATACTCGAAGCCATGTATAATAAAATACTTTCGCTTATTTCGCATCATTTGCGAGAAACAGCGGCATTAATTATAATGCTCGGTATTGTCGAGGAACTCAATATAAATATTTCAGTAGTCGAACGTGGAATTTACGATCCGATAAAGCTTTATACGAGTGAACGAACCGCTCGCGCGAGACGGACAATTCGCAAATCACGATGATTACGCTAAAGCGATAATATCGAGAGAATATTTACCAAGAGTACAATGTCGTTATTGATAAATCGAGAAAATAATATCTCGCAATCTTGTACACCACATTTTCTGTTAAACATTATTATATTATTTATATATCAGTTATTAAATATAAATTATTTCGAAAAAGAAATATACACGTATGTTGCATATCATTATTTTATTTTACCTTTCTCTCATTTTCACATTTTAAATTTTGATACATCCTATAAATTTAATGCAGATCCTGTTCTATTACTAATTTGAATAAGTATGTATCCCAGAATATAGGATTAACTAATTGTGAGAAAGAGACGAAGAAATACACATTCAAATCGCAAAACTCGTGTGACGAATAAAAGGACTCGACGACATGGTTTCGTAGCTGTTTCTTTTCAACGGAGATCACGAAACCACGCGTAGCTTCTCGGAGGGATTTCGTATAGATCGTATCGCCGCGACAATTGGTAGCCAAGATCGTGTTTGGATAAAAAAGAAAGCTGAAAGACGATAGAGAGAAAACAGCTCCATTAGATGTTGCTTTGTCGTGAAAAGACCATCATCGCGTATTCGATCGGAATTATCCAGCTGTCAATCGTAATCGAACTTTAGCGAAAACCGAAAAATACAGAAAATTAAATATATCACGTGAAAAACAACAGAAAAAAGTAAATGAATATTTTACTCCCTAAAGGATTTAATTTACAACAGATTTAAAAAGTAAAAAATTTCTGCAGAGTATATCATTTCATTAATTCAAGAATTAATAAGATACATTTAATTTTGGAATAATAACGCGACATCATTAATTAAGACGTCAATTTAACAACTAGTCAGTAATATTTGAATATGTTAAGCTTGAAAATCTTTATAGTACCTAATAAAAATATTACAGATAAAGTTTCAGACTCTTATGTACAAGTATAAATAAAAATTAAATTGCTATTTTTAGCTCCACATATACACACACGCACATATATATAAATATCGAATAATTTTCACATTAGAAAAAAAATTCATGGCTGAAGGGTTAAAGTTCCCGTTAGTAAATTCATTCCACAACTCGGGCCAAACCTCGATAAACTTGCCACAAATGTATCTTTTTCTCTCTCTCTTTTCCCCTTTCTTTTACGAAGACACATTCTTACTTTAACTTCATCATTTGCATTCCTCAGCCAAAAGTGCATTTTTAGAAATGCGTTTTCGATCTCAGACAAATCGCGTTGTTCGCTTTTCTCTCTGCCAATATCGATTGTCGTTGGTATTTTAATCCCTGGAACAATGCGATAAAAATTTATGATTATGGAAGATTAGAGAAGAGAGGATTACAGAAAAGCAATCATCTCAATGGCACCTCGATACTTGAAATCGTGTCACCATAAATTTTTTCATCGCTATAGAAAACAGTTCCATTACAGACAATTGTTACGTGCACAGCGGGAGCTTCTTTGCCGAAATATATGGTTTTCTTGTATGCCCTAGTTCTGATAGTCATTGTCAGAAGATGAGTGTTTCAAGGAAATTTCCAACTTCTTAGAAAGATACAAGATGCACATCTTTGTATTCGGAAATCTCTGAGATATGAGGAAGCCTCTTCTGGTTAAGACATTATTATTACCGCAAGCTATTATTATTATCGTTTATTATCTTGAGATGTTTTCTTTAAGCTTCCAGAAAGTTGACAATAGGGATAATCTTTATGACTATGAAGGGATCATAAACCTTTCTTCCTGCGTATTATATTTAAAACTATTAATGTTAATAGTATAATAAAAGTCTTCAAGAGACAATAGTCAAGAATGGGAACAAGTGCAAATCTAGTACAGTTAAAGTTATTAGCTCGAATTAGCCTTTTATAAAACCGGTTTTTAAATATATATCTATACACGCAGAAAGCTTTTACTTCTGATCGATGGTCTCTTCCTCAGGTAAATATTTTGTCCTTTTAAAATCCGGAAAATTCTAATCTCTCGAAAGAAGATTCCGAAAAGAGAAAGAAAGAGAAAAAGGAAGAACCGACTTTTTTTCAGTATTACTATACGTATCGAGTTGCCATTTCCTGTTTTTCTCCTGCAATGATCCCGTGCTTCTATCTCGCTTCTTCCAAATGACGCGTGCACGTATAATAAGCGATCAATCTCACTCGGCATCTCCATTAAGTCAGCGAACGTTTTATCCGCCGGATATAGTTTTATTAAGTTACGTCATATAATATATCCCGGATTTATCGATTGTACATATTGTTATTCTCGCGTTGAGAGAATTGTAGCTATAAATAAATGTAACACATGAAAAATACTGTTTCACAAAAATCAAAAAATTATTAACAATTACAAGAGCAAAGATTAATCTCGTGCTTTAGTGCGTCTTTCCCGTAATAAGAGCAGAATTCTTTCACAAGGCCAAGAGAATCGAATGAAGGGATTGGTACACGGTGCCCTGCCTTTTAATTGATCGCGCAAAATAATTAAAATTTATAGCTCTTTCTTCTTCTCTCTCTCTCTCACATGTGCGTCCGTTTGTGACAGTTACTATAATTGCATAAAGGGCCCACCCGCCACACCCGGCTGATTAATGTAAGCGGCGATAGCGCGAGCGAGTATCTAGCTTTAGTCTTTCGTCGTCGCGCATCTCTTCTCGTTTTGTTCGCCGTGCGCGCATCTTGATGAGACTCGCCTACGATAATGACACGGCGCAATCGTGCCACTTGAATTTTCAATCGCGTAGTTAATGCGCGACAAGATATCCATAAGTAGACCAATTTGTTTTGTCGTTTTCGCTTTCCACGTGATTCCATTTGTTTCCACGTTACGTTACAACGTTTATAATGCCGCACATGTTCTTCTGAGCTATTAACAATTATTTAATGATCGTTTTCTCCGCTATAAGTGAATAGTAAATTGAATTTTATTTGGCGTATCGATATTGATAATTAAAAGTTAATTAAAAGTGCCAATGCAAATATATTTATTAAAATATATTGCATTTTTTTCAATAGCAATTTTGTTTTCGTTTATTTTGAAATAATTATATCTAAAATAATAAGCTCGAAATAATAAGGTTATTTAAAACTCTTATAACCGACTCAATCTTCTCTATCTCAATCACGACGATTAATACTGAAAAATATTTGCCGTTAAATAATCAAGTCGTAATGCGATCGCTCGATTGCTCATAGATGTTTCAATTTACGAAGGAATATTATGTACAGTATACGATGCTGGAATTTCAAACTTCATTACGAAATTAGCCCTTTGAGCTATAAAATATCCATCCGACTCTCTGTGAACGCGCTTTCAGTTTACAAATTGCAAATTAGAGATTATATAATTCATGATTTTATAATTCATGTGTAGAAAATACACTTGCTGCATTCTTGAGCAGTATATCACGACGAGATACGATGATGTCTTTTATGCTTCATCTATGCCAAGTACAATCGCGCTTTACGTTTAACAATTACAGATAAACATTCTCTTCGTTACATATATCGTAAGATTTTTGTTTCACCTCCTCTTATCAGATTCAAATTTAATGTTCGCCGAGTGATTTTCAGTAAACGCACTTTTCAAACGCATACGTGTAAACTTTGAAATGAGTACAAAAGAGTGAGTATAACAACTCTGTCTTTTTTGTCAAAAAGAATAATGTGTCTTTAAACGCTCAACTATCCTTGATAATATTACATTGTAATCTCTTACAATCGTCTTGCTATCGCGAAATCTTCTCACGGTTGTCTTCCGTATTCGACAGATTTCTTTTTCGCGAGCTCGTGTTAATTCGAAGAAATCTCGTCCGTTAATTGCAACCACGATTAAGACCAAGATACGAAAGGAAAAGCGTATAAAGTCGGCGCGGTTAAGCAACGGCTACTAAAAATCGCGGCGCGTTTATCTGGGAGTGCAAGCAGCTGATTTATTATAAGTAACGACGAGAGTAATCGCGTCCTAATCGACCGGCAATTAACTTTGCGTTTCCAATTAACGGAGTAAAGCATGATTGTATTTTTCGTCGCGATCTCGGCGAATAAACGACTGATTAGCAATTACTCCTCGATGTGCACTCCACGTTACGTTATCATCAATATCATCTGATACGTTATTCTAATGACAGTTGATGGGAAAGTAAACTATTAGTACTCGTCCTATCCAAGCGCGGTTTAAGAGAAAAATTTTGATACCGCGATTTGACAGTTCCCGACGGTACGCGAACCACGTGGTTTTTCTCCCCTTTTTTATCATTTCCACGTGAATTAATAATTCATAGCGATTTCAAGTTTAATATCAATTTTCAACTATCCTTGTTTTACGCTATCATAAATTCAAGCTAAAATTTTGAAATGATGAAGTAAAAAAAATGGCACAAATTGAAATGCTTAAAGTTGGGAAAACAAGTAACCTTAAAGTATCTAAAACTTAGTTATATTGGAATTGAATAATTTAAAAAAAAATGTAATTATATTTTTTGGGGAAAAGAAAAATTCTATAAAACATCTATGTCTGAAACGCATGAATTCTTTCAAGTGGCTTATTTGAACACACGGAAAATTTGCTGATATATAGACATAAAATATATACACCGACAAAGTATAAAATATTCCATTAATAACGAAAATTATATACCCAAGCATGGCTGATCGAGGCACGCATACACGTACGAATCTCGCGAGGCGAGCGAGCCAAAAAGCCTCCGGACCCTGTAACCGAGGTAGACCATAAGTCAGACTCGAGGCGGCGCGGATACCCGAAGATATCCGTGAGGAACGACCCGACGTGCCTTCTTATCCACGTCCGATCTGGTCGGACATTATAGGCGCGACAAGGTGGAGAGGAGATGGAGGCTAACGCGCGCTCGTCGACGAGAGAGAAAGCCGGAGCCGGAGCGCCCAAGACGAGAGCGAAACGCAGACGCGAATCAAGGCGCGGAGAGGAGGAAGGAAAGGGCCCGGGTGAAGAGAAAAAAAAAAGATTTTATATAAAAATCGATCTCGAGCGTGGTCGCCGCCTCCTTGAATGCGGTACCACGGTTTCCGCACGTGGGCGTCATTCGCTCCGCCTTTGAAAGTCACCGCGATCCGATCCGGAGAACCGCCTATAGTCCGGTCGCCAACGGATCCGACGATCCCTCCCCGGATTCTATGTCTGTTGTCACCCCTCTTCGTCCACCGCGATCCCATCCCTTCTCGGTGGACCTGACCCTACTCGGCGGCGTCGCCGCAGCCTTTCCGTGCCGCGGTCACCCCTCGTCCCGCGGCACCAACGCGGAGAGGTGACTGTCCAGAACAGTTTCAGAGACGCAGTCATCGGCTGCACCACGTCTTCGCGCAGTCCTGCGTGTTACCTCGTATACACGAATGCAGATGCGAGTGCGAACGCGTTTAGATTCCGCGGCTCCTGGAAGATTGAGAGACAATCGAATGGACTAGGTCGATTTATGACTGAACTGAATTGGATTGACTTTGGAATTGTTGAATTTCATCTTGGAAACTTTCGATTTCTGCTAAAGAGGTGAATAGAAGTGTGATTATATATTCTGATAATAAAGTAATTTTTGTGACAAGTGTGTTGATGCGACGAAGAATACTCTTTGGAATCGACAGTGCACTCGAATTAAATAATGTATAAACTGGATACTGTAAGAAAAACTAAGTGGATGGACTTAAAATAAATTATTACTAAAAAATAGTCATAATGTTTCGATAGAATTGAATTATTATCTAAGAGATAGAAGAGAGTCTCATAAATTTTATTAGATTCCTCAGAGGATTTAAATTTGGATTAGTCTAAAAAAAAGAGAGAAGGAGAGTTTGAAAAAAGATTCAGATTATTTCCAATCATATATCGTGCTCATCGAAAAATATTATTTGTAAACTCTCAAAATTTCTAATAAATATATCGAAGATTTCCCGATATGATAATGCGATAAAATTCCCAAGATAAGAACTGGGCGAAAGAAGTGTCTTCTTCCGGAAATAAGAAAATATCTAGAACCTATGTAGGACTTATCTAGAACAGATAATGAAACTTGATAGACAGTTCACAGTGATTTAGTGCGGATGGATGTGTCAACGAACCTTTTTCGAATTCTAACGTTTCGGTTCTTGTTTGACTCAAAAATAAGTTATGCGAGTAATTGATATAAAATCATCAGCTGATCGTAATTGATCGAATATTTCGCAGATGTTGGTTTCAAAAATCGCGATCAAAGTTTCAAGCAACATGGAACAAACTGATTACAAATCGCCGAGTGTTTTCGAATACAACAATTAATGTAATCGAGACACATAAATCTTTGTCTACGAAAGAAGAAATTAATTAGCGAGGCGCACAGAAAGGAAGAAGACAGTGAAAAGTGACACGGTTTCGTACTCTATTAAATTATTTACGCAGTGCCGAAAAGAGAAGACTGTATAAAATCACATGTTTGTCCTGCCACCAACACATTTTCGGGCCAAATAAATTTCTGTAAGAGAATGTCAAGCGCTGACTGATAACACGTGAGTACTGTATTACATTTTCGGCGATAGCGAAATTTTCAGAGAAACGCGAGAAAATTTTTATACTAAAAAAAAGGTATCCATTATACATATTTAGACGACATATATAAACTATTTCTATTTAAAGAAAATGAAAGAGATAATATATATCGTAGGTCAATATAGTTTCTCTTTGCCTATTTAATCGTCGTTCACGACAAGTATATCGTCGAGTCGGCGATCGCGATTATTAAATTTAATAAATCTCTAATTATTAAATATTAAATTTAATTAATTTTGGCCGCATCGAAGCCAAGACAAAATTAACCGGAAGATCGGAAATGCCGCGGTGATTTCAGCGAATCACCATTTTTGCATTCGCGCGACAAAGCCCGAGATAAGGATGACCGTCGCGCTTATCAGGATTCACGCTATATCGCAAATTATAACGTATTTAGTATATGAATATGTACAAGCGCGCATCTCTTTGTCTCTATCGCCGTTTCCGCCTATCGATGTTAATTAGCGATAATAACGATGGCGATAGCTCGTATACGGAAACCGTATATATAACAGCCTTCGCGAGCACGTGCACGCGTAAATTTCCGCTCATATCATATTCAATATTGAATTGCGAATTGACATTAATTGCGAGATCGACATCAATCGGGAGCGAGATGCATAGATTTTTTGCGTGCGGATTTTCTTTACGCATCTTTCCGCCGTCGATTATAATAACAAAAGACTTTCTTGCTCGCCTCTCTTACGTGTCCTCGATTAAAGAGGCGAGAATTATTATATTATTATGCACAGTGATAATTTTTGCGACGTCGAGAGTTTTGGATGTGTGGGTACTGAATACTGATATCCTCGGTAATTATCGATACTGCCTTTGCTTTTTTAAACTTGAAACATGGCTTTATTGAAATATACTCGGTGTCGTTGTTCTCATCGCGCAGTTAACAAATGTTATTTGTATGACTAGTGCTATGGGATTCGCGTGACACAAAACTACTGTTACAGAAAAAGACCTTATAGGTAATATCGAGCAACTCTTGTAACAGTAAGAGCGATCCGATGTTCGTCGGTCGTTATCGATTAATCACATTCATTACTGTTAATTATTTTAAGTAAAATCTGAAAAGATGGATGCCTTTCAATTCGATATAAATAATTATACTCAAGTTCCATATATACATGCATATAACTGATCTTGTTCGTCTGCCAATTAACGCAAAGAATATAACTTTTGAGTAATTAAAATTAACAATCTTTGTATAAATTTTCTCAAATTATCTCTATAATAGCGGTGAATATTGTAACTCGAAAATACTGCATATAAGAAACAATGTAAATAAATTACATGCGGTCTTTAATTTCCGACTTGCATCGAAAAGAAAAGCTCCGCAAATTCTTCTAAAAAATTAATACACGTAGTTGGGAGTAATTTAATTTAAAAAAAAAAACGAAGCAATATTTTCGAATTTCATATATTGAAATTTTGATACTAAACCGCGTTGAATTTTAATACTAAATCACGAATTGCCGTAAGACGGTTGCGAAAATAAAATGGCGAATATAAAGTTTATCGCTTCGTTCGCCCACAGCCCATATAGACGCGCTGCAGTTTTGGTGTGTGTTCCAGACGTGGAAATAGTTGGATACATTCTTCGAGGAGGAACACGACCGTCGCCGATAAATCACGAATTGCTCGACGCGGCAATATCGGTCAACGGTTATTACGATCGAGAATATGAAACATTTTATTGCATGGCATGACATTACCGTCGCATCTGGCGTGTAAGCGATAGTCACGAGCTACAGCCGAGTCACAATTCGTTATCTAGTCCGTTGTTATCTAAAACGCGAAATTGGAAACAATGCCTCCGTCCGAGACACGACTTTTCCTCTTCAAACGTCCTGTTAACACGTTGCGTGTGAAACGCAGCGTTAGAAATAAAAATTATATGTAACTATTAAAATATGCAATATAAATTATAGCTAACGAAAAATAAAGATAATCGAGATATGTTAGATTATCGAGACATTTAAAATTGCTTAAATATTCCTCCATATATATATATCAAATATTAAAAAGTAAAATAATATAATACAAATATACGTATAAAATATATGTCAAAATAATTTATTAAAATATTCCTTGATTTACGATAAAAATTTATCGTTGCATTACGATAAAGAATTATCAGCAAATTTTTTAAAATTAATATTACGAATACTTGTCGTGTTGAATTTTATCAGACTGTTTTGCGCGAAAAAAATATTCAATTTAGCGAAAATTCCTGCGTTATAATTTATAATCTGTTTTTCGATCGACATAAATAAACATATTTTTCCTCGATATCATCGGCAAATAGATCCACGCAGCTGACGGAATCATAGCATCCATAAATATCGATTTATCTACCGAGATGCTGCGCCAGACATCGTCAATATCCAGCATCTGTTGCACGAGATACTCTCCAGCGCCGCCATTGCGATGTCTGGAACCATCCCGTTACCTGAATATTTCTTGCTCCTTTTTTTTTCATCCACAACTTACCCTCGAGCTTCATCCAAGAGCATCTCTTATTCTACGCGCGGCAATTAAAATCGCTCTTTGATGCCGTCAGACATCAAGCTCTTTTGTAAATTTAACATTTTATTTTCAAAATTTCGATATAATTAATAGCATCTCGACTTTGAAATTAATTTTATCGTTCACACGAGAGCAGAGAGCGAGGTTAATTGTTCTTTAAAGATGTATTACGTAATTAATGAACGATGCGTGAAATCTGAGCGTATTCGTGAAGAGGTAAATGTTAAGGCGACGTTGTTTAACGAGTAGGCGGAAAATCGATTCCGCTCGAGTCCCGACGAGCCTCGTAAAAATTATACGCGCCGAGATAGATAATTAGTCGGCGAAGCTATTGTTGCCGGTTAACACACGGGCAGACCGTATCGCGGTGCGGGAAATAGCTGTTTAGATAAAACACATGCGGTGGAAGAATGGCGGTGCCGGCATATTTCGATGCACCGCGATAAGTATTCATGAAGTTATCGTCGACTCCTTCAACATCGTCCTGTGCGCGACGCGCTATCTCTCTTAGCGGGATAACGATAGACGATATCTGCTCGCTTCGAAATATAAGTCGAAATTCCATTCATCGCCTTTTCCAAATAGACCGCTTTTCCAACGCTGAATACAATTTTCAGATCGATCCTTTTGAATTTTTTAAAAAGAAAAATACATGGATTAAGATAAAACAACTGATACAAAAATAGCGTAGAAACTCGACTCTACAAATATTTAATACTTAATAACTAATAATAGTGTATTTGTCAAGCCAACATTTCCCTCTAAACGTTAGAAATCAGACATCACGGCTAATAAATTTTTTCCCCGTACATCTCTCCTGTATAAGAGGGTGCCTCGCGTGGACATGCGACTATCGGTCGCTCATAAAGCTCTCGCCGTGGAACAATGGCTGTCACTGGTATCGCGATACGTTCGCACACACCGCTCGCTTTCGGTATCGGACTCGCCTTTTATCGCGACGCGAAGCCACGCTCCTACGTTCGCCGTCTCACCAACGCTCGGACAAGTGTCGCGACATGCGGGTGAAACTCCACTTTTTATCCTTCAGCACCCAGTGTCGCACCCGAGCTAAGCGATGATAACTATAATCAGACCTGTTGTCAACATTTGTCAGGTGCAGAGCTAATATCGATGTATCGAATAGATGTAAAAATATATTGAAAAAGAATTTAGAGAATGTATAATTATAATATAATATTATAATATATATTGTATTTCTCTTTCCTTAAAATATATACGAATTAGAGTGAAACGTAAAATATTTTCATACAAATACAAGTGTAACGAAAATAAAAATTACAACGTTTAGTGCTGATAAAATAAAGGACGCGCTCTAGATGTACTGAAAAAAAATTCTGGGTAAACCTGTGAGATGCATTTAGTGATGCATTTTTTAAAACATTTAGTTTTTATCATCAATATAATAATAATATAATAATAATAACATATATATGCTACGATTAACTAAATTATTTCGCCTTAATTATCTATACGTTTAGTTGAAATTACTTCACCATAAATGTATAGTTGATTAAGATGAAATGAGTTTATTAGTTAATCGTAACATTTAGTGGATTTAACTAAATGTAAAATACTATTACTAAATATAAAATATTTTATTATTATTATTATACTTGATGATAAAAACTAAATATTTCAAGAAATGCATTACTAAATGTATCTCATAGATTTATCCAGATTTTTTTTTCAGTGTACCGAGTTTGTTTATCAAACAAAATCACACGATGACGTTCATCAACAAAAATTTACGTTTATCGACAAAATTTTTTTATCTAAAAACATTACTCAATAATGCGATAATAAATTCGACAACATTTCTCTACCTCTATTTCAATCTCAATGTTGAATAAATTTGTAGAATAACTCAAACATCAAACATACGAATAACATGTCCGGTAAAAATTATGCATCGTGATTTAGTTTGCAAATGGCGTCATTCTCTTGGAAATTATTCGGCCGAGTTACGGAAGACCATCGGAACATTATCGGCCACTTTACGATAGGTTATCGTACTACCGGGTGCTCTTCGGTGATTATTTTACATCCGCTTCAAACAGTCATTTGTAATCAGTGTCTTTCTGGTCGACCACCTTCCGCCTGCATTTCAATCTTTTTTTTTAACTCATAATTTTAAAATTACAGATAATTCTGTTATACTTTCAA
This sequence comes from Camponotus vicinus, assembly GCF_025532165.1. Taxonomy (NCBI): domain Eukaryota; kingdom Metazoa; phylum Arthropoda; class Insecta; order Hymenoptera; family Formicidae; genus Camponotus; species Camponotus vicinus. The sequence continues at coordinate 15,747,208 of NW_028141949.1, read as the reverse complement.
ATTTGATAAATTGTTTCATTCTTGTAGAATTATTTTGTACATCATTATAATGTATCCGATATTATTATTCGTTTGAAAAAGCAATATGTACTTTAAATTATAATATTTAAGGAAGCTTGTCCAGTCTTTGAAATTGTTAATTTTGAAATGCTAGAGAAAGAGATGGCAGCGACAAATTTTATTCTTTGAATTGTACGATATCTCAGTGCTACTAGACGCGATCCTTAAGGAGAATTGCGCGAGGATGTTACCAAACATCTCTAGCTTCCCATAAATCGCTTCGGGATAAAAAAATGCTCCTACACGAGTACCGGTCTTTTTAGAAGGGGAAGGAAACCACTTGATCCGCCGAGCTCAAGTGGCACCAGATCCTTTACACGTCTTCGGGGATGCATCTATCCGTCTGCGTACGTACGTATACAAAGAAACGCGTAGGTGGAACAACTAAGGCGGCGCACTATGAAAGCGATCGTTGGCTTTTTAGGCCTAATTAGTTATCGCCTGGCGTCTCGTCTCGTTCCTAACTGAAAACCTGGATCGAAGACATCGTCGTACAACGGCTGAGAATCCTCTTTCGTCCTTCTCCCTTCTTCACAATCATATACTATCCTTTGCTTAAATGCATTCGTTACATTCTTTGTTTTATTTTATTTTTATTTAATTACATTTTTATTGAATAACAAATTTTTATTTTTATTTAATCAAATTATAACAAATTCTAAAAAATATTTGCTTTAAACGAGTGCATTGGGTATTGTATGAAACAGGATAATAATTTGTAAATTGTAAAGAGAAGAGAGAGAGGAGAAGCGTATTTTTCTTCGCGACATAGAAATACACGAAATGGATTTTTATTCAGCAATATAGTATCGACATTCTCAACAAAGCTTCGAGGACTATTCGCGGTTCCGTGGCAGAGGAACAACCATAACGGCAACGATCGCGCAATCGCGTAACCTTTAAGGATAATCATATACGCATCTACACACTTGCGTTTATCCTCGACGATGTCGCCGCAAATCCATAAACCACTTAGATACTCGACAGCGAGTACTTTCGATGCTCCCTTACCCACGTGCTGCGAGCCTTAAATAAGCGCCATTGCCCCATCGGGCCGCCTTTCCACGGCAGAAATGCGTGTCCGTAAAACCGACGTGTTACATTACGGCACGCCGTGCAACTTTATATTAACCCACGGATATACACACACTATTATTATATTGACTTTAGTACATCGCACACGAGCGTCGGAATAAGATTCGTATCATCTTTTTCAAATTAATAACGACGTTTGTAAAAATTAATTCATTAAAAAGTATCGGGGAAAAATATATAATAACTTACATTTAAATACTATATATTAATTTATTGAAGAAATATATATGGATAAAAAAAACGTGATCAAGATTTTATATTTCGTGTCAAATTACATGATAATTGATAAATGGTTATCAAGAAATAATTGAATCTATTGATTTATTTCTACATTAGAATATCTCTTCGCATCTTCAAAATTATGCGTAAAATTATGTCATGTGCCTCGCTATTTCTGAAAAAGAGTTTCGTCACCCATGGTCGTTTCGCGTCGAAATGATTTTCGCAGGATTGCTATTTCTATCGAAAGATTCGGCACGCTACTCGGGAAATAAATGATCGAAATTCGCTGCCGATGCGCACACGATCGGCTATTGCGAGAGAATAAAAAATTTAGATGATGTCCCCGAACGTGCGCGGCGATCGAATAAAGGATTTCAAAGCGCGATGCTCGTCCTTAATCTTTGCGCGCGGATCTCGAGCGTTTCCTGAGATACGAGGAGAAATATACACGAAACCGTTATGCCAACACGTTATGGGATAACCACGTCGCCTCTCGTATCTCCGAATTTAGGTAGGCGTGTGAGTCGCTTCGATATCGTTATATAAGACCGAGGCGCGAATTTCGGAGATTTTTCGGTGAAAGTGCTCAGTCCCGTGTAACCTATTAAGAACACATGTGATCGGAATATATATATAGTAATGTTTTATACTTTCAAAAGTATCTTTCCTCAAAACTGTTTGACTTCTTTTTATAGATAAAATAGCAATTATCGAAATAGATTTTAAGACGTGCAATATGTATGTATATACAATATATTAGTTAATTATTTAATTACCTTTAATACTATGCTATAGTTTTTTAATGACGCGTGCTATATATAGAGCTATATATAGAGCATTATAAAACTATAACATAAAACACATTAAAGGAACTTAAATAATTAATTTATATATATATATAATTTATCCCATATCCACATTTCAACCATTTCATTTCAATTTCAAATTTCGATAGCGTAAAACGTTTCATATGTTAAACAAGTTACGAAATATAAAATGTCAAAAATATTCATACGGTTTGAGCGCGACAAAAGTAGAACAACGAACTCGAGACCAGTTCTCGATGCGATTCGTAATATCGGTGTGAATAAACCTACGCGAGTCCATTTTTTTATCGAGATAGATTTTCATATAAAAATTCCAACTCGAAATTATAAACTATTGAAATACCTGAAAATTATTATCAAATAATTGATATATATCGAATATTTTATTTATATTACATAAAAAAATTTCGAAACTTTCCAGGGAGGGGAGAGTCGATGAACTCTCTATCAATTATATAAAATTTTTAAGGAGACGTTAATTTCATTCACCAGATCGTGCACCACGCCCACGCACTTGGCCCCCCGCACACGCGCGTACGAAAACACACACGCACGTCTTCGCCCACGTCGTTCGCTCTATAGATACGATCTGGATTATATTACCCGATTTTCTCTCGCTCGAAGCCCTTGTGGAGAAAGAGGCGGAGGCAATCCGGTAGCGGAAGAAGTTATGTGTATCGGACGGGATCTCTTCGGAGCTCGCGAATATCGCCGATCCGATCTGCCTCGATCCGCGATCGTTCGCTCCCGAAACTCGAGAGCCGCGAATAAAGTCGCGGACGCGTACGAGATAACGGATCGTGTTACGCGCGCGTGTGAGATTCCGAGGAAGAAGGTGAGGGAATTTAAACGGCGATTCTGGTAGCGTAGCGTGATAGGAGTGCCTGGAAGTATCGAGTAAATTGAGAGTAACTGGATCGTTAGCCCTTGATGAGGAAGCAGGAGACGGCGAGTATCTCGGCGGATCTCTAGCCGACGTTCACGTTGAACCGTATACCGCCTTTATCATTTTCAGCATACATAATGTTCCGCAGATACATACGTACGGCTTATATTAAATTTTTATATTATTTTTCTGTTTCTCTCTAACTCTTTTAATATATCCCATGTGATTTTTTTTAAACATAAACATACTTGAAAAAAAAAAATCCTGCATTTCATTTAAATTTTAACCTTTAATCGTAATTATATTTGTATTATTTCAATGTAATCATATTTGAAAAAATATAATAACACTATTCAATTTTAATTTTAATTACTTTTTTATCATAATTTTATGCATTTTACGTCTTCAAGTCTTTGGGCTCACAGAAAGAATTTTACTGCAACGAATTAGTATAATGTTTATAGCGTTAGATGTAAGAATTAATTTTAACGCAATGAAATTATAAATAGAATTACAAGCGAATTATGAAAACGAAATGTTGGCCCGCATTCACTTTCGACACCGTGTCATTTAATTCACGTTTACATTTACCGTAAGATCGTAAAATGATCGTTAATCGTTTTATGAATCGATAAAGATCACGACGACTTTCTGTAATAATAATGTGCCGCGCTGTCTACCAAATACTGATCGATAAGATCGTCTCCCGCGTTTAAGATCGCGCACGCATAATACATGCGATAATCAGTAATTTGTTACGGCAATAAAATTCACTTTTCATTAAATTTACGATAAACGCGCCAAGTTCTTCGATCGAAGGTAACTGAATCAGATGGTGAGTATTTTCAAATACAATTTTCGCTTCGTTGTCTTAAAATTAATTCTTACAATTAACTTTTTAATTAACTCTTTCATCTAATACTACACTCATTTTACTATCTATCGTTGCAGCGAAATTCTACGAGTACAAAAGCTTGTGATGTAAGATACAGATATAATTATGATAAAAGACTAAAATTAAAACTGAATAAAGCGCAGAATTATTTTGTTGTAATCCAAACAAAATAATACGATTCCATGACATAACTGCAATAGTGTAGAAAAATATGACGAGTATTTTATTTTCTTAACGAAATAATGTGCAATCTCGCAGGAAACAATAATCGGAGAAAATTCCGCAACTGGCATGTTAAAACCGGTATCGCGGCAATTCGGCTCGCGTTCGCTACTTAACAAACAGAGCAAAAGCGACGAAAAGATCCCCGTCGATGAGAGGATTAAACGCACACCTGCACTCAAGAACGGAGCGAACGATCCTTCGCTCATGCTATCCGAAGCGAAGTCGCGTCGTCGATCTCTCTCGATTTCATCGCGCGTCTCGTTTCTTCGACTGCTTCGGGGGCCCGATCGGGTCCATCGGCGTCTCATTAGCAGGCGATGTAATTTTCAGGGAGCTGTCCGTTAATCCTCTCTTCTCCTTTTTTCACGCGACCGTCCTCTCGCTCTCTCACCGCCGCCCGCCCTCCTCGTCCCTGTCCTTATATACGTTCCCTTTGATCCGATCCGAGGGACGCTTTCCGGGATCTTGTCCGACGTCCTCGACATCCGACGTCGCCGCCTTCGAAAGCGCCGACAAACTGGTTTCGCCCTGTACGTACCGTATTAGCGACATAAAGTTTGTGAGAGTCTCGGCGATCGAATCGACCGAGCGGGTCAGTCGATGAACACTCGAAGGAGAAACCGCCGAGATCAATTTTGTCATCATTTAGATTAATTCACGCAAATTGCTCGCAAACTTTTTTACTGAAATTTCAAAGTGGACCGGAGAATTGGGAGCTACTCGAGTTTATTCTGGGAAAAATTTTCTACTTTTATGTAGCATATAAAATGAAAATATTTTATTTATATTACATGGGAAATTTCAGAACTTTTCGGAGAAGAATCAAACAACTTTTTAGCAATTATGTCAAATTAAAACAAAAAAAATATATGTATATATGTAAATTCTTGAAAAATACCAAGTGTTTTCTAATCAAGCGAAAAAGATGATTTGACAATTGAACAGTTCAATCGCGAATAAAATTACTTTTGCAATAAATTTAAGTGTCCATCAACGCGGAAGAGCAGAATCTACCTGAAACAAGTTGGCGCAATCTTTAGCTGGTCTCTGAAAAGATCGTCACCGACATAAATCTCATCTTCTCGCGCTTTGCTCGGATAAATTAAAAACTTGGAATCGCGGCGAAGGGAAAGGGATATCAATTTAACGCGCGTTCGCTGGGCAATGACCGGACGTTCTCTCTAAGCGTTTTCAAAAAGTTCGGCCGCACCCATCTTCTTCGGTCTCGCCGAGCGTAAACGACCGAATGACACCCGGTATGCTTAAGGACAAGGTTGCTCCTCTGTAAGTGTGATTATATGTAACCTGCGAGATGCGTGAGTTGTAACTGTACGCATATGCGTACGCTCGTAACGATCAGGTGTTACGCCAAACTCCACACGTCGGAATTAGATATTTATTGCATCAATTAGAAGTCAATTAGAAATTGATTTTATTGTTTCAGATACTTCTTACGATATGAGATTTTATGAAACGTTATTTTATTGAAACAAATCGTTTATTTAAAAAATTATTGTTCGAGTATAAATCATAAATTAAATGTTACTAAAATTTAATTGAATAAAAAATAAATAAATAATTTTTGGTGTAATTTATAAAAATAAAGAATTTGTTCTTCCTTTTTCGCTTCTAATTCTGTACTTAAATTGTTATTAAGTATATCCTTATCGCTTTTTTATCAATCCTATATTACGCATCGACTTTCTCGTCACTTCTTCTCTTACATTGATAATATTATGCTGCTTTAAAGCTCTACGGCAGACTAGTTTGCGTGAGTAGAATCGAACCTCGCCATTTCCTGTCATTCGTTCTACAGCGATTCAACATTTCACACACACATACATCTGGCATACAAATATCCTATAATATGTATTAAATGCACATTTCATGTATATAAACATATAAACATATAATAATATACGTTTAGTTTTTCCATAATAACGAGCGTCTACCTGAGACGAGGATGAAAAAAAGAGAGAGGTCTTTGGGATAAACTTATATTTATCTCTTTCCCGTATCTCTCGCTCTCTCGCATCTACGTTAGTTACGAATCTATGATCGTTACTTGAGAAGAGGCCCGTTTAAACGATCTTGCAAATGTCTTATCGCGTTATAACTGTCGACCAGTGGCGCAAGAAAATATTTTAATCTCCCATTTCTCGTTTTTCCTTTAAATAGCCATATTTTACTTTTAAAATGTCGATTATATATTTTCTTCGATTCGATTTCTAAAAAGTAATGTCTGATTTAGCGTTCGTGGTGTGTATCTGAGACATATTAATGCCGCCCCCATTAATGCCATGCCAATCTATCAACATTGTTAATGATACCTGCGGTCCGATATATGGACCATTAATTTTGAAAATAATGTGAATAACAAAGTTTGAAATATACGACAAATTTAAAAAGGGTAAAAGCAACTAAAAGCAAGTAAAAGTAATTAAATTTCGTATTATCTAAAACTTTGAAATTTTTCATTGCGTATACCACTTTGATAGATTTCATCTCTATATCGAATATTATGAATTATTTTATTTTTGACAACTTTATAAGCTTTTCACTATCAATGATAAAGTTATACATAAATTTTTCATCAGTGGAAATTAATTTTTACCATTTTACTATTTAACTGCCAGCTGTTTTAATATCAATCAATAAGTTGAAGAATTCAAAAAAGTACATGTCAATAAAAAATCTCAGCGCTTTACGATTCGAATAATAATCGCAAATAAACATATCAAACCGCAGGCTCGACTTTGACGCTACTCACGCAAGCAATCTATCGCTTTCGATCTCCGGAGAGAGATCCATTAAAATTTAACGTCCTCGACAGACAGGACATCGATTCGTCCTGCCGATTTCTCCAGACCCTCGGAATAAAGTCCACTAAAAAGCTAAACGCTCCAAAGGACGGTATACGCATCGCCATTAACCCGCGAGATTAATTATCACTTTAAAGATCCGGCCCGGAGAGGATCGGACCTTTTAACACGCCTCCGTCTTCCATCAACCTCGGTGGCGACGACGACGACGACGTCGTTAGCAGGACGGACAAATACCCGCGGTTTCTTCGATTTTTCAAACGCGGGTTGTCCGGTTACAGCGGACGCTATTTCTTCACGCGTGTATATAAACCGACATAATCGTAAATTATAACAACACCTTCGCGCGCTGGAAGCCGAGATGCGCCCACGGTGCGTGCGTGTGTGCGTGACCACGGTTGTCACGCTCTCCGAATACGAGATTCTAACGGAAGAGAAAGGGAGAGGTAGAGAGCGCGAGCGAGAGAATTCACTTCGCCTTGAAGCTGTCAAAAGAGTCGTTATACCCATTACGCGAATAAGAATGTGTGTAATGGAGAGAATAATAATATGAAGCGATCGACTGAAACCTAACCGACCACACCGACGTTACAGGACCTCCACCAAGGCGTAAGCCCCTCGACGAAGAAGCGAGTATCGCGTTGGGTTTACGACGTTGCTTCCTCGATCGTCCCGATCTCGATTCGATTCGCACACGCGCCTCCACATCCGGGGACCGGTGTCGAGCGTCATACGTCAGATTTACGGGTGATTACCGCGGCTTAATCCCGACGGTGTCTCGAAAGCGCAGCTTTCGTGCCTGGCTACCCGCGGCAACTGTAAATCCGCAATAAAATGCGATAAAATCGTATCGGCCGGGCACTCTTTCTCCTTCTTTCTTTTCGCTCTCTCTCTCTCTCTCTCTCTCTCTCCCTCTCTCTCAGTATCGGCCGAAGACCCGTTACGTCGGAGGACGAGGTAATTAATTTCGCCTTGCATACGCGCCTCGGCACTAGGCCAATGCAAACACCTCCTCGCCGAGAAGGCGAGCCGACCACGACACATCGTGATGCATATAAATATACATACATACATATATGCATACATGCATATATATATATATATATATATATATATATATATATGTATGTATGTATGCATGTATGTATGGATGTGTGTATATAATACACAATATATACATATACACACGTGTGCAGCCGCGCGCTTGCATTTTAACTCGCGTCGTCTACCTTGTATAAGTTCGCGGGAGCCGTCGTTCGTCCTGCGAGAATATAACTGTTTTTCACATCACGGGGATAAGATGTATAATGTGCGGGTTGGCCATTATCGTTATTTCGACAAAGTTAAACATGCGCATCGCGCAGCTGCATGATTCTCATCTTGCGTATATATTTTTACTGAAATCTCTCTCACAAAAACAGGCTTCGTCTCTTGAAAGTTTGCGCGATGCCCTGCTTCTCTCGAAATTGTTTAATACTTTGATTTATCCTACGAACCGATATGTTGGAAAAATTGCACATTTAGGGGGTCGCGAAAACCGCCATAAATTTGCGAGAATTTCACATATAATTGCTTTAACAAACTGGCAAACGATACGACTGCATCACGGCGTATTAATTAATGCCCGAGGGGAAGAGCGCTAGAGGAACTTTTCTCGCCTATCTGTCTCTCTCTCTAGTACGGATAGCATTAGCTGGACCCGTTTAAATTATTGCAGACTGCTAATTGCGCGAGCCTCCCGACAGTTTGCAGGAGCATCTGCGGCGACTATTAGAATAAATCTTTTATTAGAATAAATAATATTCCTATTCGCGCGCGCTTATATTGAAGTGTTTCATGGTATATGATAAAAAAAAAAGACGGTGACTTTTAAAGTAAAAGTATCTCGAAAAAATGTAAGATACAATATCATTTTTTTACATACATTTTCGCGAGAAAATTGATCACCTGATCGATGGTCACGGGATTAAGATATCGGAAAGATTAAAGCGTGTTATTGGATCGTTCGCGTAATCTGCGAGGATTCGACACCTTGTGCGCCATCAGGCCAGGAAAGTAAAAGTATAAAGGACCTGCCGACTGAGTGTACCGAGTCCCAGGGCAGCTCTCGCAGAGAGTGGACCGATAGGAATTGCGATAGAGTACGTTATCAAGCCGCGCATTCCAGCGATATCGCGGGCACGGAGATGCAGATGAGCGCGATACGCACTCGCCCCGTAATGTCGACGAAACGTTACGTGTCGGTGTTTGAGCTAGCAGTCCTTGCTATTGTCAAAGTTCTTCCAGGTCAAATTCATGTTTAATCATCCGATTATTCCAGCGCCTTAATTCACGAATCGTTATGGTATATCCAAAAATCTTTCCTTTTCTTTGAAAATAATATATTTTTCATGATTAGAGTCGACGATCAACCGCAAAAAAATTCTCTCGATATATCAATCAACGGAACGCGCGCAGCATCATCAATCGCCGATGGAACGATGTGCCTTCTCGATTATGATCCTCCGTGCGTAACAAAATCGAGGGTTACATTTGGAAAAACCTCTTATCGCGTTATTCATCGACTCGCATTAATTCGCGATTCATCACATGCAACGTTAATTAATTATATGCGTGTGTTTTCGCGTCGACGGAGACCGGTGCGATCTCGAGCCCGCGGCTATGATCGCATATATGTAAATCGGATAAGGATTTTCTTCAAAGATGCAACAGCGTCGCGAGAATGTTTCCCGAGAACCGTAAACAAAATTTCAATCTTTCACGCTAAGCAAAACTATATTTACTTTAATAAATTATTAAATAAATAAAAGATAAGACCCGCCAAAAATTATTCAAAGAACAGGACTTTCGATTATTTGTGAAGGAAGGTAGTTTAAGCAACTTATACGACTCGTAAATTTAATGCTTCTATTGGGAAAAAATCGATATCTTTCGTAGTATTTTTTTTCTCTCGTGATTAAAATGAAACTCGTGTCTTTTTCATTGCACGTATCCTTCTTTCCCGGCGCCCGTGCGTTAAATTGTATCGCTATACGCGATATTAGCCGCGCGATCGGCCGTGTCTGGTTCACCCTCGGGCGGATTCTCACAGCGGCCAAGGGTAAGTCATCAGCGTGGGCCATAAATTCGCATGGATGAACAGCCTCGTCTTGGCAGAGGGAGGGGCGGGGGGAGACGCAGCGGAGAACCCGATAACTCCATTAAATCTTAATAAAACTCCACGTTGGATTCCCATCTGGCCTTAATGCGTCTTCGCTGGCGGGAATGTTGCCGCGACGATCGCGATTCGAAATTCAAGACTCTTCTCAATCCGCATTCTTTTTTTACGCGCGATTTATCCGATCCACGCGAGCGCGTGTAACTCGAATGCCAGGGTAAAAGCGCACATTTTCCTCGGATTGCGCGCTATGCGTCCAAGACTTTTGTTTGACAGGGTATATACTCGAATCTTGTAAATAAATTCCCTCAAGATTCCATGATTTTCAGGTATTTATGTTCAAAGTTCCAGGTAGAGTTAAAATATTTTTAGATACAAATTTAAAATAAATTTATCGTGCATGATTCGTTAATATAAATAAAATATATATTTTAATATGTGTTAAACTTAAAAACTTTCATAATTTTTATAAATATATTTAAAAATAATTATCTATGTATTAAATAAAATAGACTCTAGCAAAATTCTAGAAATTTAAATAAACTATTAAAAAATGTTGTGTGTATACAATAAATTGTGCTATTCAAATATAAAATATAAGAAAAATATTTTTAATAAAAAAATAAAAACTAATACAAAAGATAAAATTAATACAAGAGATGTTGGAGATGTTTCTGATTTTTCAAGATAGAACAAAAATCCCTGAGAATATTAAATTTTCAAGGTTTTTTCCCGGGAATATATACCCTGTTTGATAAACATATAGCCTCGTTTAAGATGCTATTTAAAGGTATCCAAAAGATAATTACCTTTACGCTCATCTCTTATCGCCTTCGATATAATCTTCACGTGTTTGTATATATTTATTATTCTTAGATTTCATAATTAGTAATATTTCTCTAATTTGTCATATATAATTGGTGTGTTAATACATTTTCTGATTTTCCGATTCTCTCTTTCTCTGCGAACGTCGCCGTCTCGAAAAGATCTGCGTCAAGCATCGAGGCGCGGCACGCGTGTTCGCGTGCTCGGTTTCGATATATCGCGCGATTGCGTAAGCCGATTAACGGTAAAATCGCTTACGATTCGCTAAAAAAAAAATCGACACGCGATCCGACGCGCGCGCGATGCAACGATCGGCGATCGAATGCATTCGAGCGAAACGCAGATTTCGATCCGGCGGAGCTTCTCCTCCGGTAGCTGAATATATCCCGGAAACGCTACGGCACTACTATTGCAAGTTGCAAGTTGTTATGGGGGAATTAATTTTCCTTTTTTGCCTCGTGTTGGGGGAGCGCTTATTAATCATTAATATGCGAGAACGGAAGAAAAAGTGAAGAGAAAAAAATATGCGATTAAAAAATCCCATTTGCGATGACGGTTAAAACGGATCGCTCATCGGTCGTCATCGACGAAGAATCTTTCGACCCAAGAGCGAGGAAGCTTTCGGAGTAACGTGCGAGGATCATCGACGCATCTTGTAAACCGTAATCACGGCGAATTATGAAAATTGTCACGCGATTATGTCAATGTGTTTCAATATATCAACCGTCGTTCTCTCCGCGACCTAATAAATCTCCATCGGAATGTAAATGTCGACCAACCGCTTATTACGATCGATCGCTCCGAGTGACCGCAATTATTTCTGCCGTACGTAGCAAATATATGTACTTTGTCAATCGCGCGCGTCACTCAAGGAGAATGGCATCTCTCGAGTCGAATGTTGAACGCGAATGCAGCTGCACCGTGTCTAATCACCTCCGACGCATCGACTCAACTTCTCTGATTATTATCTCTCTTTCTTTCTTTCACGCGTTGGAAATAAAATTAAATCTCTTTCGAACAAAACTAAATCTCGCTTACTCCAATCGACCGCTCTTATCCTTCTCTCTCGTACGTAGCTTTTTATTTAAACAAGTAGCTTATTTGTTGCGTACTGTTACCTTCTTACGAGAGCAACACGTGTCCAGGATGAAGTTATCGCGCGATAATAAAAAAAGGAAAAGGAAAATAGAGGGAAGGAGGGAGAAAGAAAGAAAGAAAGAGAGACAGAGCGAGCGAACGGGCGGACTTATCAAAGTCACGCATCGGACGGTTTAACTACTTTGCAGATTAGCTGCTCGGATATCGTACCAACTGGCCGATAAAATCGAGGCCGTATCTAGCAGACACAATAATCGTAACGTCCCGGTTGGGACGCAATAATAATCGTCCGCCGCCGGGGCGAATAAACGTAATGGAGCCTTATCGTTAATTGGATGATAAAGGTAAAAGTATCGTCGCGCGCGCCGTCCGCGGATCTTCTTACTCGCCATATCCGCGATTTATGCCGTGGCCGCTGCCGATCTGGCGCTTGACCGGTTTAGATCCCCGGTCGGCGAGGAGGAAGGGAAGAGAGGACGAAACGAGAAGGAGAGAGAAAGAGGGAGAAAAACGCTTATCGCGGTCGCGCATTATAAATACGTCCCGGCAAAGTATAAATACCGCGAGTAACGAGTCGTCGCGGCGGAAAATAATGAGAAAAAAAAATTACGAAATCTCCGCCGTTATTTAGAATAGAAGGCGCGCGATTACTTTTGCGCCTGCTTAACATCGTTAAACATTTTCGCAGACTCGCTGATCTAGCCAACTGGCTGATATATCGATGTCGACAACTTGTAACCTTTGTATGACTGCGTATGTGCGCGACATAAAAGTCAACGTGTAAAAGTGCAAGCCGGTAATATAAAAGGTACTTAAAAATCAAAATCGAAATGTAAATTATAAAAATTTTGCGCGCGTAAAATATTAAATTTTTTCAAATATATAACGACGTATATTTATTTGAAATGTACAATTTTCCCTTCCGATCCAGAGATTGCCGATATTTTTCGTCCTTGTTCCTCGGAGAAATTCTCTCTATATCGCGGAAATGATTCCAAGAACGTACAAATCGATCGTTCTAATTAAGCGAAACGATTATTTTCCCGGCGCGCGCACACACACACACACACAGACGCACACACATCTTGAGACCGGTTCCATGAGATGCGTGCGTGTGTGCGTCTCGCGATCTGATTATTCGATAAATATCCGGTGGGTGTAACGCTCGGTGGTAGAATACGATGCAAATGTAACGCGCGCGATTGCCTTAAAATGGACGGTCGCTTGTCAAGACGAGCCCTGCCAAAAGTCTCTCTCTTTCTTTCGCGAATCGCTCGCAAACGATCGATTCGTAGGCGATCGGTTCGTTCCTCCCGACCGGTCTCTCTCTTTCTCTCAAATTATACGCGTCATATGCATGCATTATGCAGCAACCGGCTAACGGATTCGCGCGCTTAATTTTCTCTCTTTGTCGCAGCAGCGCGGCTGACACCTAATTAAGATTTACTCGCTCTACCCGCGAACGGGACGTGCAATCTGTTAATGACGATAACGAACCGTGGAATTAAATGTGGCGAGAAAGGAGGGGCGCGAGAAAGAGGAAGGGAAGCGTGGGTGGACTTGATTTTATATAAGTGTTTACAGTGTTAAAGCGAAGGAAAGAAGGAGCAAATCGCTAAAAATGATTTCCGCGTGGTTTCGGTCGAATGGCGGCAGTGCGTTTGTTTAATATTTATGGGATGGTGTGCGATAACGTTAACGAGATACGCATTAATAGCGTTTATGATATGCGGATGAAGAATGTTTGAACGATTTTTCTCCACATGCTTCTCATAACTTGAAATTTATGTCAATTGATACATAGATAATAGTGGAAATGAACACATTAATATGACGTATATAAATATAATTCGATATTATTAATCATCATGTGACGAGTTCCGTGCGATTAATTCGACTATCGAAATACGGCACTAGTCACATTTATCACGTCGTTATCTGCTTTACAAATTCTGCGTATAGCGACAAACACATAATTAACGGTATATCAGTGATTGATAAGCAAAGTGGTAGCGCTTGGACAAGTCGCTTATCGAATTAAGTGTCACAAATTTGTCTCGATAAGTGCACTTTGTTGCTAAATGTCAAAATGCCGGGTGCAACGGATGTTCTTTGCGAACGGAAAATCTTCTTCCTCGAAAAAAAAAAAAAAATTCACCAGATAAGAGGAGTCGTGGGAATCGCGCTGAAAATCCGCTGAAAAGCCGAAAAGGATGCAAAGACGAGAGGTAAAACGCGCGTTATCGTATCTTTCATTGGCATAGTAATATCGTAAATCCGTTTCTGCTCTTTCAAATCGCGTAATTGCTATTCCGAAGGCGTTTCTCCATTTGTCCAGTCAAAAAGGACCGAGAGATCTACCGGCTCGCATCCTGCGTACAATCCAATTACAGCCAGGGCGATCGGTCGCCGGGACCAGATATCATAGTCGCGCGCTTATCATAAATCAAGATTAACGGTCGGCCGCGAAGATTTTCGCAGTCCGGTCTCACGGCCGTGTTTTTTTTTTCTTTTCTCGAAAAACTCGCGTAACGTATAACTGCACAGTACACGCTGTTAACGCGAATCGCTCCAGATGAGAGAAAAGAAATCCTAGGAAAACATGATCGATTAATATTCTCGGCCTCCCTCTCTTTACACGCGTTAACGGGTTAAACGTCCGCGCGATCGAGCGATATTTCATGACTTCTTCGTGCTTTTCCGCGATCGTTCCCTCCTCTTTCCTTTCCTCCTTCTGTCGACAACGAAACTGGTTTGTCCCTCGTCGCGGAAGAGGAGCGAGCCTTCCAGGAACGGATCTTTGTACGGGAAGCTTGGAGTTTTTCTTCAAATTTGATGGTCAATAATTTTCCACCAAGTAAAATATTTTTGTTCAAAAACATTTAAGAGTGCATCAGTTTATAAGATGAAAAAGAAAAAGAATCTAATGATTTTTTGCTTTTTTACTAATTGAATTAATATAATTCTCCAACGATATCGGGGAAAAACATAATAATCTCTATACTTATTAGAGCGAAGATGCGGCATCGGACGCGCAAGAGGAAGAGAGATCGAAATATCTCTATTAAAAAAAAAATAAACTCCAATTATTTCCAGACTCCAAAGAGTCGGCGTACATTCCTGGAGCTTTCCTGGCTTAAGGATCGTGCGATATATACGAGAAACGGATTCATCGGCGATTTTCGATCGTTGATCAAGTAGGCGACCGATCTCCCGATGTACGCAAACCGGTCACCGTCGAGAGAAGACCAGATATCCAGACGGGTTACGATAAATCGCGAGTAACGGCCGCCCGTGGGGAGATTCGCGCGCTGCCGGGTTCGCGTTAATTTTCTGTTTGTTTTCTAATTAACTCCTCGGCGAGCGGACGCGTCGTCGCGCTAGCTCGCTCGGACGTGACCGTATTACCGCTGCAAGTTTCTCAGGATTATAATATACCGGCTCTCGCGCAGGGAGATTACACCGCGCTGTAATAAAGTCAATAATTAAGATACTCTACTCTCGCGAATTAAGACGAAATAATGTAATTGGATCGATGCGCCTCGGTTTTTGCCCTTCGCGTTGTCCGCTCGCAAAAGCGCGAGAGTGCATATTTCGTTCTCACTTTGCCGCTTTTATCAAAATAACAAGTTTCCTGAAATGTCGCATCTGAAAAATATTATATACGCTTATTCGATTCAGTGTCTCGATTCGTATCTTTGAATCTAGATAGAATATTAAGAGCAGTGTCTCGCGCCAAGTCAATTGCTCTAATATTTGTTGTGAATAAAAAAATCGATGCTCGTTAGATACGTGTATCTCTAAATATTTGTCGCAATCTGTTGCAAATTAATTTTTTGTGCGAGGTAACGATATCAGACATTTACGCGAATTGAGAATAAAAAAAATATGCACATCTAGATATAATAATTTATTCCTTTACATTATCATATTTCAATATTAAAATTGTTTTATCCGATAAAGTATAAATATGTAATTGAATATTCCACTCGAGTATTTACATATACCTGTGTATTTTAATTGTAGAATCTACAAAAATATTTTCCGATCGCGAATTTCTCAAAGTACAATACACATCAATAAATATAATCATAATTTTTTAATTCTCAATTTTAGAGAACAATTTTCTGATATCGCTTCCGTAAGTCTTTCTACGGCGCGATATGCATCGATGATACTCTCTGCAACACTTGACAAACGCATCGGTCATATCGTATTCCATATAACGCATCCGTGCATTAAAAATATGGTACGCGAGCGATAGTAGAATCGGATACTCGGTCGTCCCTCGGTGCAAATGGAACTTAATGAATGCGATGTCGGCCAGATAATTCGTCGGAGCTAAGTGAATTTTTACGAGGATCAGGACCCTCGGTTCCCGCCCTCCGTTCCCATGTGTCTACGGCTCGCGTGTGCGTGCGTGCCTGTGTGTCACCGTCGAGCCTCTTTCGCGTCGCCCTGTTTTTTCGACCGGCCACAGGCATGTGGCGACCAATATAACACGAGGCGCAATAATATTTCATCGAGCCGGCGAACAGGATTTCGCGGCGACAGCGCGCGGGGGAAAGAAATGGCAGTCGACTTTTTCGGGGCTTTTTAGCTAATGTAAACTGTCTAACACTGTGCGCATCGTTCGGCGCGGAGCCTGTTGTCCTGCATCGGGTCGATCGAAAGGTATAAAGACACGACCTGCCAATGAATTGACAGCGGTTCTCAGATAGCCAGAAAGAGAGAGAGAGAGACGTTCGATTAAAATAAAAATTATATTATTAAGCTGTTTTAACAAGTTATATAAAAAACAATGAATATATAGAAAGATTCAGCTTCCTTTTTGAAAATACCTTAAAATGAAAATCCGGAAACGGTTTTCCAATCATATCGATCATCCTACTAATTCTATTAATTTTTCACAATCTTATTAATTTATTCGCAATCGGCAAATAACATTGAATATCGATTATCATATCATTAATAGATTCTATGGAAGAAAGAAGCAAGATAGAATTGAGAACATCTGCACGTCGGTTGCCGGCGATGTGTTCCCGAAGGAAGTGGAAGACAGGGAATCGCGATGAAACACAGAAGGCGACACGACGTGCGGCGAGTTTTATATTATAATAATTACCCCTATCCCCTTTTATATATATATATATATATATGAAATTATATATTCCTTTATAGAAAACAATATTAAATATTTTTCATATTATTATCATTATTTATATTAAATTTTATATAATATATTATCATTATTTTTTTCATATTACATATATATATTTATCGCTGGATACAGATTTAATAAGCTAAAATTGTTCGCAAATGTGCGAGTTTGATCGAGACCGCTCGCACAATGCATTCAATCAAGAGTCGACTGTATTAACCCACATATAATAAAAATCCCGGCTATCGCGATAAAGTACATACGGTAGCAGCACGCATAACCCGCACGCTTTGTACGCACAGGTGCGTTTCGCACAATGATGTCGAGAGACAGCCGTTCAGATTAGCCGCATTTATTAAAATCAGCACAATATACGATACGCTTCTAAATCATTAACGGCAAATTAAATTATGATAAGCTGCAATACACCTGATTTGTTATATATTGTACCCGTTTGTGTAAAATCCAAGGACAATTTAGGTAAATATTTCGCTTCTTTTTGCCTATATTAAACGCAATATCTTTAGGAAAATGTAATCACCGCATTTGAATCTGAATGACAATTAAAGTATCATTGATAAAATATGTATTTTACAATGATTTTTAAAGAATTAGTTTTTTTATAATAAATTATACAAAATTAATTATATAAATGAGGCAGAAATTATTCTTCCCTTGGCGAATAAGTGTTCTGGATGGTGGATCGCGCAAACTTTTCATTTTTATCGTTAAATGGTAATTATAAATCTTGGTAATTATAAATCTTAAATTCAATTAAGAAATCAAATAAGATCTTAACTTAATAAAGATCTTACAAATTACAAAATTTCTTGTAAAAGATACTCGAATGTAACACGAGCGAATAATAAGGTACAACGAAATCTCAGTACTAATGTTCATTAGTGCAAATGATCACGCAAAAGAACCTAGTAGGATTTTGAACTCTTACTTATCAAGATGAGTGTCAGTAAAACGCAAACTTACACTTGTTAGGACAATTTTACTTTTCAAATTTCGCGAGTTCTTATAATATTTTGATAAAGAACAATCATGATGTAAAAAATCTGAAAATAAGCTTATATCCCCTTTTTATATCTTAGTAATATTTTTTATATTTTTAAAAATATAAAAATATATTTATAAAAATATAATTGTACTCTTTTTCGAGACATAAAATATATTCGATATATCTTAATGTATACATGCATAGATAAAATAAAAATTTCGATAATAGAATTGTATTTTATGAGATTATAAATGGCTGTTGCTTATGGCATCTGAAACGCCATAACTGAATATCCCCTATATTATGAGTATGACGTCAATGGAAGAACTAATGACAGGTCGGCCCACTGTAATAGCCGGTTGCGTTCTGACATGATAGAATCCTGCCTTCCACGAGATCAAATGGAATGCCTACATCGTTAAAACGATCGCGGTGTGACTCTATCACTCGCATTTTATATATTCGACTTTAGAGAGCATTAATATTGAAAAAAATACAATCTCAAATTTTTTAGATTTATATCCTAGAATAGATATAAATTAATTTACTTTAAATAAAATTTTTTAAAAATATAGTTGTGAATTTTCTGTTTTAATATTTTTTAATTTCTAGAAATTCAATTTAAAGTTGAAATAAGATCTTTTTCTTTTTTCCCCTACAAAATACAAATTATTTATATAAAGTTACTATTTTTTATAATTCAAATCTTCAACATTACGAGTCCATCAATCGACATCGAGTTCGCTTTAGTGTACTTCCGGTCGCGCGTTCTCCGCTTCTAATCTGGCCCGAGATCAGCCCTACGACGAATCCCCCCGTCGTCCCGTCGTTCATCGGTGTCGGATGGTGCCGCATGGATGGACGTTGGAGATATTGCGTGTAGATAAGCGCGATGCGTCACAAGGTCTGACTCCGCTCGTACCTGGCAGGTTGTGCGTCTCGCTTCGAGAGTCGGCAAAGTCTCGAAGGTACATATATACATCGCTGCAGATGCCAGCGACAGCCGTCTGCCGCACCATCGACCTTATTGGAAAGTCATGTTCGACGCTAAAACCGGAAGTTTCAACAAGAGCCGTTTCCCCCGTATCGCGATGGACTCGCCCTGTCGGAGAACCGTCTCAGGCACATTGATTTCATCGGTCGCTTTGACGTGACGTCACACTTGACGGGATTGTAGGATAACTTTGTCACGCGACAATTCTTTTTTCCTCGGATTAACATAATTATATTTCCAAGATTCTCGATTCATTGACTAGAGGACTTTTAACCGGCTAACGTTATCTTTGTTTTTATCGCAACAATTTTAGCCTTGCTTTTCCGAGTTTGCCAAGTAAGGGTCCAGCATCTTCCCGATGCCGACCGTAATGCGCGTTCACGTTTTCCGCCCACGAATCGCGATAATCCGAATATAAGAGAAACAACTGTCAGGCGTATCTCTCGACGACAATGACGCGCGCAAGCAAAATCGTCTCAATCGCGAAACGAAAACGACGACGACGATGATGACGCGTATCCGGAATCGTCGCGATATTTTTATTCGCAAACGTTGTCGAGAAATTACGAGCAGAATCCGGAAAAACGATCAAACGTACCGCCTGTGTGTGTGTGCATCAGCTGTTTTAAAATTCCGAGTTTGCCCATTTAAAAAGCTACCCGTTACACGGAAAATCCAACGGCACAAACGGTTTCGAATAGTTATTAGATTTCTATTAACGAGCTGCAACCGCACCTGCGTGCATGAATGTCGGCTGGATGCATAAATCTCCCTTGGAAGCATTTGCGAATGAATAGACAGAGGGCAAGGGAGGGAAGGAGAGTAGCATACGGAGGAGAGAGGTCGCGCTTCCTGGTTCGGAGGCTCCTGATCGCGCAAAAATGAGAAATCTATAGGGCGATTCACGATGTAATTCATAAATAATTTAAGCAGTGTGTATGTGTAGGCGTGTGTGTGTATTATAGAGAGAACTGCGCGCTCCATCGCGTGTTATATCAAAGTGTCTATGCACGTGTACGCTGCGCGCGCGTTTTATTCCCTCGGATTTTGTAATATATTTGACGTAATGTGCCTATCTACGAGCGAGAGAGAAAAACAGAGAAAGAGAGAGAGAGAAAGAGAAAGGGAGAAACGATGATGTCGCCTCCTTCTTATTTAAATATGCATACGCGAATAGGATGCAGATTTCCGAAACTATCGAAATTTCGTACGAAAATTTCTCATGATTATACATGCATCGTATTTATTTTTTGTAATATTAATATTTTGTATTATTTATATTATTCATTAATTTTAGAATATTTATATACAATTGTATAATTTATATTTATATTTTTGTATTTATATTTTTTATTAATCTGATATAATTTTATGCAATACTATATCTATAATTTTAATATGTTGTGAATTCCTTGAATTTCATACATTTGTGCAGATTACATCGATATATTTGCGATTCTGTTTTCGAGCGCGAAATCAATTTAGCGTTCTACGAGTTCAACGATTAAGAGCGAGATGTGATAAATGCGACGATACAAATATATCGATAATCACACGTGGGAAAACTCTCGAAATTACGATAACGAAGTCGCAAAACGTGTTCGCTAATCGCGCCTTCGATATGCAAAAGGAACTGGACGACGTAATTCACGATCTAGTTAAACATATTAATAGATACGCTGAATAATCACCGGTGGTTTTGATTTATTAAAAGTCATCGACATTTCGCGTTCGTATACACACATAAAAGACGATATATACATTCGTTCCGGACGAGCAATTTACCGTCTACCTTGTCTTTTCTCTCGCCGATTCTTTCAATATTATATTAAGACCCATAATTTATTCGACAGATCTCTTATAACACGTTAAATCTTTTTTAAATACGTGACATATTTCGCGTTTTTCACCGCGAATAATTACTCGCCATTCGGAATAATTTGTCGCTAAATTAGCATAAATAAATTCGCGAAAAGACAGAGAGAGAGGGAGGGAAAAAAAGGAAAATTGCGGGCAACTTAACGACTATTTAGTCGCGTTCCATTCATCGAAGATGCAACGCGCATCCTTTCAGACAGCAAAATATCGGGACTTTCGTCTCGATGATTCTATTAAAGCTCGATCGAGACGCGACCGCGATTGCGATTGCGAGAATCCGGCACGATATCCAAGTCCTCGCTCTCTCGATTTCCTCTTTTCGCGCGCGCGTATCCTTCTCTCCTCTTCCCTTTTTTCCTCTTTCCTCTTTCTCGCCACCCGCTCGGAGAGAATGTTCACGAGCCGAATTGGTCGTACGTTTTCGCGTAAAGTAGGCAAACCGGGTATCCGAAGCTGCTCCTTTTATCGCTGTAAGAAAGTTACGTGAATCATGAACTCGTCAAAAATCCGATGCTCCGGTTTCTACCCATCGTCCGAGATCTTATACGATTTTCCGGTATATATCTTGGACCAATTACAAAAACTTGCTCTCGATAAATCTTTAGTAAAATAAAATGCTCTTTATATCGATATTTTATCTAAAGAATTGTGAGAAATTTCGAATAAAAATAAAAATAATTTCTATATAAAACGCCAACATATAATATACAATACCTACGTTTCTCGCGTATACTTTTGTAGAAACGCATCTACGGAATATCAAATGCGTTCGCTACCCCAAGGCCATTCGGGATCGCGAAAACGCGCTACCGTGAAAAAGAAAAGAGAGAGAGAGAAAGAGAGAGAAAGAAACGACAGAGCCTGAATATACCTAGATCGAGTATAAATGGGGGGAGAGACATACCAAGTACTTGATTTCCATCGCGGGCGAGAGGACGTACGCACGCACGCACGCACGCACATGTACATACGTCCGCGCATGTTGCTCGTCCGGTTGCCGTGCTTACGAACCCGCGTCGTTATTCCGTATGCGCGATTGAGATCTCGTTTAGTCCGGACGCGCGAAAAGTCGGCGCGCGTAACTAACGACGAGCGAGCAAGTAAAACGGAGAAGACACCGAAGAGAAAGAGAGAAGATACGCTCGTACACTCGAGTTTGCTTACTAAGCTCGCTCTAGCTTTTACGCTCGCTTCGATCGCTTTACAGTCACCGCGAAATTTTACCAAGCGGTCGGTTGGTTCGTCCTGCGAAAAAAAATGTAGTATCCTCGGATCGTCGTATCATCGAATAATAATTGGACAATAACGCGCGCCGGATGTCGAGTAGACATCGCGAATGCCTGCAGTTCCCTCTTTGCGGACGTATAAATTAGAGCGCTCTACTTCTACGCTATTTTCCCACCGGAATTATCATCGGCATTTAGTTTTTCGATGCGGAATATCGCGCGAGTATCCTTTGTTCGCGTCCCGAGAAAATGGAGCGTTTAATGTTACCTATGACGTATAAACTGTACATGAAAATTTTATTCAAACATTAACGGAATTTCAGGAAAAATATTATAATTGCTCGGATAATTTATTTTTCTCTGACCATGCAATTGTGAGATTTGTCATTTTTATATATATTCATTCGCGTTTATAAGTGTAAAAATAGTAAGCGACAATGTTCGGTATTTCCTCTACGCTGACGATCTTCCGAGATTCTCGCTGATTCACGAAAGAGAATGTTAATGAAACGATATTGTCACAGCGTTGCATGCATGAAACTTGAAACTTGTACGGACGGATGACTCAAATGTGGCGTCTTTTTTTTTTTTTTATATTGCCGGCTCTTTTCGGGAACTCCTTAGGTAGAGATGGTCTCTCCATTTTTTCCCGTGTAATGTCGAGACCGACAAATTACTTAACGAAGAGCCCGACCTCGGTCCTGGCGCCATTCTCAGTATCTACGACCTACCCTCCGACTTGTCGTCGTCCGAAACGCCGAAAGCGATTTCAATTTTATTGCTCTCTGACATCGTTAACGCACGGGAGGTAAGACATTTTTCTTTAGAGAGGGTAGATTTTTTTTTTAAAGGCAGGTTAATCTTTTCCGCGACGGCGGAATCAGCTGAGATCATTCTATCACTGTACGACCTGTACGTAAAGTTCGATAAATCCTCTTATCAATATATTATCTACTATTACACATATGTCACCGTGTTAAATTGCAATATTAAAAATGTTAAAGGAATGTTTAGAAATAATTAACTTAATAACATTATATTAAATTCAGTAAATTAAAGTGTGTAATCACTTGTTATATTTTTAATCGTTAGTAATTTGAATAATTCGATATTCTTTCCGCTGTAATTTCTAATGATACAAATATTATTAAACATAGTCTATAGTTTCTTTTACACATTTTTGCGAAACGAAGCCGATAACGAGCTCAAAAAAATTGATGTCGGATAAGTTTGGCGAACAGGAAAACGCGTGCGATAAAACGTAGACGTAGCGATATCAGTTTTTTTTACGATACTTGAGTTAATGGCTTAAGCGCTTATGGTCATACCGAATGCGACTATAGGTATCTATTTTCCCGGAGATCACCCATATTTAGCGTATGTGTACACAGCACGCCTTCGTTCGCGCGTATATTTCAGATTTACTGCTAGATTCGACCGGTGTCTCCGCGTGGCCGACAATAAAAATGGCGATAAAGAGAGATCGTTATTACCGGGGAGTATATTTTCAGCGAAATATATGCGACGGTAAATCAGAGAGCCAAGGATTCAAAGTGTTCACGACCGGTTCGAACGACACTTTAATTGTTCGAAGGGAGCAGATAAGTCGCGGGGCTCTGAAAAAGACCTATTTTAGAAATTTATGACGCGGCGAAGGTTAGGAGATCAAATTAATTTAGGTTATCAGTTAAATTAGATTTGCAGCGCATAAATAATAATGAAAAAACATCTTTCCTTCTATACATATTATACTGTACGATAGGGATAATTTTTTTTTCATAGACTTACCCTCTCTCTCTCGCATTCCGAGGTCCGGCAAGTTCAAGTTTCCACATCGAGTCCCGGAGTCATCGTTTCCTCGATACTTGGAGAGACGCACTTACACTTGAAACACTTAATCCGCACGCACACACACTTGCACGAAGACTTATCACATATTTCCCACATTATAGGGAGGTTTCGAAACGGTAGAAAATCTTGTTGCGCGAGAGAAGCCCGTTTTTTCCGCGTCTTTTCCGCCATATTACTTTTCTCCTCTCGTCCCCCCCCTCCTCCTTCTCTCTCGCTCCCCTCTCTCCTCTCACATGACTGCATGTCCATGTTCGTTGTAGCGTAAACGATGATAAATTTATTTCACGAGAATTATATTAACTGCGGGAGAAAACAGCTCGTCGAAGCATTTAAATCGAATGCATATTGACATTCGACTACAAGTGCACATCGAGCTTCAAAGACGCAGGCACGCGTATATCCTTAACATACATCCGATATATGATGCGTAAATGAAGAGCAAATTATATCTGAATAATAATTTTAAAGCACGCGAGAGAGAGAGAGAGAGAGAGAGAGAGAGAGAGAGAGATATCTATTTCAAATGAGAAAACGGCTATCTAGAAGACGGTTAACTTAGGTTAGGATTAGGCTTACCGGCCATTAATCGCGCGGATCGATAAATGTTAATTGTAACAATTACAGAGAATGAGGAGGCATTTTTTAATATTTCGCACGATCGAATAATACGTCGATACGAGTCTCAGCTTCTTGTAACACTAACATTCCCGGACAATTTGCGACTCGCGAACGGCACCTAAGGTAACTGAAGTTGACTGCGTATAAACATATACGTCACACGGTCACAAGGTCACATGACGCAAATTTCGGCGCGCGTTTATTGAACCGTATATTTCAAAATACAATTATCGTCAAAACTATTGTGTGACGTCATATGTATACATACACATAAAAAAGATCTTTCTTTATGATTGTTAATGATTATTAATCGTAAATATATCGAGATGAAGGTTAACAGATATTTCGCGTGATTTATACATTTATTTGGTGAAGAATTGAAGTGATTATAAATTACTCATTACGATATTTATTTTATTAATATCTTATTATTAATTTATTTAATAATCAACTTTGTACGTCGCGCGTTATATCTAGCAATTTATTCATTGATGACAGGTGCGTTTATAGAATATCTATTCATCGTAGAAACATTCGAATGCATCGGATACGCGGGGACTTTTTTAAATCATTTTACAATAAATAAATAAATCTCACAAGCTTCGATTAATCGCGAATGATTTAATACCCGAAAAAAATTAAATTATGTACTACGTACAATGATCGATATTTGAATAATGACGCACGAAAAACGTTTGCTAGCACCTTCACAAGCACCTGCGTCATCGCGGGTTTCCCACACGATCTCGAGAGGAAGAAGGCGCGTGCCGAAACTGGACCACAAACCCTCGAGAGATCTTATCTAGTGTTTGCATCTACGGTCTCGGGTTACCGAAAGGCAGATCCGAGACACCCCGGGGCAATCTCGGATGATACCTCTCACCGTCTCGCACATAATTTCTCAAGAATCGTGTTAATTGACTAGAGAGAGACAGAGAAAGGGAGAGGATAAGATCGATATCTTTTTTTCTCGTAATTTCCGTATTGTCGACATTTTTTAATACTTTCTTATCTTGTACAAAATTTTATTTATTCTCGGTTTTATCACTTGGAATGTAATTTTCTACAATTTTCTAATATTGTTTCTCGGTTAAATATACCTCTTTGAAAGACGAAAAAGAAACTTTATGTCTTTTTATATACATTTTATATTTTTATTAAGCTAATTCTATTTTAAATATACTAAATATAAATTCTCTTTTCAACGACTCTAGAAGATTAATGCGTTAATTTCAATCAGCTGTAATAACTTATGGCTGATTTATTTTCCGAGTAACATCGTGTGTATTTGCGGCGAATAGTCGTTTTTGGCCACAGAATGAATCGCCTGTCAAATTAGTTTATTGGCTTAATCTGGTCGCCCGACCTTCTCTTCCTTCTTTCTCTCGAAAGGCTAAGAGAAAGAGGCAAAGAGAAGCGCACGGAAAACACGCGACAAGATCACCTTGACTGTGGTTTTCGAATCGAAGAGACTCGCACACACGTGTAATCGAAAGATCGCTCTTCGTCTTCGGGGGGTATGCGCCAGTCATAGAAAAATCTGCCGGATCGACCGCATCGCGGTGAGTAACCTTTTTTTTCCCACAACTGCATTTCCATAAATGTTCCCGCATAACACACAGATTTGCATATACATCACGCGGAAAGAAGTAAAACGCCTTTTCTTGTATCTTATATTTTCTTTCGCCGATACTTGCGCGAAAATTTTAAAATAAGCTCTCAAGCATGAGCTTCCGGCGCTCATTTTCTCGAGACATCTAAGGCAGGATTTGCGGGTTCGGCGATCGATAGATCGTGACTGGAGTCTTTTTTTCAGAGGGAGACCCCATTTATTTATTGCGCGTCAAATTTACGGGATCGGGTCACGCGATTCCCGCATCTTTATACGTCACGTATATCCGTGCGAGAATAAGATTCGCGCGAATATTGTAGATATCAGATATTGTTGACAAACAAATGCGGTGCTCTAAATACTTTTATTTTAATCGCAATTTACCAACGAGATAGAAAGAATTGTCGACATTAATGACTCTCGCTAATCAGCATAAAAACAGTTTATATATTTTGTGCATAATTGTTGTAAAAGTACAAATAAAATCTTTGAGCAATCATTTTCTAACTTATTGGAGAGCTAGAGAAAAGAAGTTGGACTCCCCAAAAAACGAATAGATTGAGAATAGATTGAGTTGCGTGTACCATTGTTAACGCGATATTCGTTCACGTGTGTAACACAACGTAACAAATAATTCGACGATATCACGAAGGTAAGATAAGCGGGACGAGAGAGAGCCCCGGGCCACTCTCTGTGTCACCTCGCTGAATTGTGAGAGAAGAAAAAAGGAAGAAACGATCGCAACGTGCGCGTGATACGCGTGCCTGTGTGTGTGCGCGCGTGCGAGAGTGTGTGCGTAGGGCCTACAAGGAAACCCTTCTACGCGGGTCGGCGCCGTGGCGCCTCGGCACCAGCCGGTCCTCCTCGAGATGAGAGAACATTCCCTCGCGATGTACCAAAGTACTTCGTCGTAATCGTCGGATGCCCGTTTCTTCCACGAATGTCGTCGGATTAAGGCTCCTCGTGATCGCGCGACCACTCGCGACGTCGACAATGTATATGCATACGTCTGTAAACGCAAAAAACGTCGCTTTATTCTAGGATAATCTTGAGGATACACAAATTCGAATGTTGACACACGCTATGTACAACTCACTTGTAGCACGTTTTTCATTCGTGTTACTTTCACATGTCATAATATACATATATACTCTTGTAATAAATATAATTATATAATATATGATATAATTATATAATATAATATTCAAAATAATTAATAATAATTAAAATATACATAATTTTAATTGTTAAATATTATAATTGTATACAATTATATAATGTATAATATACATATATTATTTTAAGCTAGAATCCATTGACACATAGTACATTATATATATAATAGATTCCAGTTTAAAATAATATATATACTGTATTTAATTTTAATTAATTTACATAGGAATCTATCGGAATTTTTATATGAGTGTAACGGGAATATTGAATTATCATTCTTGAATAAAATAAATATATTGATTTTATCAAAATTTAGAAAATAAACTTTCTCTGTTAGTTTCTTTTATAGATACATACGCATTTAAGAATATTAAAGCAGCACGCAATGTTTAACGACATGTAACAGCAGCTGTCTTTTACGCACCTGTAGACAACTACGCACATTGAGAGTCTCTTCCGTCCTCTATTTGGTTCCTTTAATCGGCGTCCATTACCGATATATACCTGGTAGCATCGGACCCTTCTAACTCTCGTCGCAACTCTCCGTCCAAGCTCTCATCTAAATTCCGTGTGATCCGTCGAGGGCCATGAAAAGTACGGCGCCGCGTTGATCTGGCGCCGTCGCCGCCTAACATCGAAACGCGATTATTTTTTCAACCGGTCCCCATTAGAAGATTCGATAATTTTCCGCTCTATTAAAGAAAGAGAGAAAAAGAGAAAACTTCTGTAGAATATGTCGATCGCGCTCCGGAGATTCTATAAAATAATCGCGTTTAATTGCACGGACGAATTTGTTCGCATCGTAATAAAATCGTATATCGGTCACGTGAGAAATATCAAACATCTATTGTACAAATATGTGCGGGAATAATTATTTTTCTCGCCGAAAAATAATTCTTTGGTATTTCGTGAAAAAAAGAACGACGGCGACATATCTGAATAACACATCGGATCGAAAAATATATGTATGCGTTATTAATATCTCAATGTCAAATACATCCATCTTATTCGGCACCGCATTAATTATTCTCGGAAAATATATATATATACATATTATTAAGTGCACTTAATGAACTCGTTTATGTACGTGATTAAATCTGTTTCTTTATTGGTAACGCCTTAACATCATCCGAGATATTCAGTGATTTATTGTACAATTAATGTATACTGATTTACGATTCACGTATAAATTATTTATTCGCACTCGCGATTTCTCACGGAATGTATTCGCGACTGTGAATATCCAGTGACATTAGGATTCCAAATAGCTTATTTCGAGAAACTACAGATGGGCCGAGACACATGACAATTGACGACGATTGGTATATAAACGTCGGCGCAACGAATCGCTTATGTATAAAATATATATAATTGACGTTAAATAATTTACGTTAATGAAGAGTGCACAAGGTCAGCTTTTTATCGACATAACGAGCATTTAAAACTAGAGCGATGACGAACGCGCGCGCATGTAATTTAAGTAAATAACTTTAGTTAAGTAACTTACTATGTAACTTTACTTAAGTACTGAAGTAACTTTAAGTAAGTCGCGCGGACAGGATTATTACTCTTATTGAGCTAATTAAGTCTCGTAACGATAAATCATAATCACGCTTTAATAATAATTAAAGGGAACGATAGCAAGAGAGAAAGAGTATCTACGCGACCGATATAATTACAAACCGCATCATCCGCCGTGCATAATAAACACGCATCGTCGCGTGTATACACGTAATCGTACCTGCGAGAGATTTAAATGTATCCTTTAAACAAATGTGTATCCATTATAAACAACTATATCCAGAGATAATCGTTCTGTTTTTTATTACTGTAATAAGACAGTAAATAGGGATACAGAATCTCTTAAATAATTCCTCGATTTTACCCCAAGAGAAAACTTCTACAGAGCAAACACTTGCAAATTTTTTACTCGCGTTTATTGATCTTTTCTTCTAAAAAACACAGTCTTGTGGATTAAACTCCGAATTAAACAATTGTTAACGAAAATTGAGAATTTACGTCATGCAATTATCGCATTATTATCCCGATCGAACCTGATATATTTTTTAACGATAGCTAAGTGTAATGTTATTGGAACGCAAGCAAAAACGCTCGCAGAAGGATCACGCAATGCGTGGATAATGAATTAGCTCCCATTGAGGTTCGCGTGACACATGACTGCCGCCTTTCACGCCGATTACGCTGTGAACTTTAATGAATAATGAAATGCCCGACGTGCAGAGAAGGCGCGATATATTTCTCGAGAGCTTTAACTTTTCTATCACATCAAAAAATCACAATTTTTAAACAAAAATTTATATCCGAAGTGAAATTGTTTTCGCATATTTTGCAGAAAAATGTAAAATGTTCTTTGAATGTGTAACGTCATAGACGTGCAACTAGTATACACATTAGGGATTTATTTTAACGATTAACACGAGCACATATGTAATCTGATACTCGATATCGGCACGTCATTTGATAACGGAATTTCTACTTTGCTTGTCATCTCGAGAATAAATTGATTTTGATTCATGTTTACAAGGTTGCACGCTTTTCCACGTTATCGGGCGATATCAAAATGACTCGGATGTCGATAAGTTATGCTAATTTTATTACTGTCGTTATAGAGTACATGTGTGATATACGTGTTTTTCTATCGCAAATTGTGATAAGCTGTGTTGCCACTTATTACGCTTCGTCAAGCAATCTAACGTAATTAATGCCAATTAAAAAAAACAATATTTATCGTCTGGCCGCGAAAAGAATTGCATAGCGAGTAGGGAATTGCGGCCGATCGTTCGCATTCGAGCATCGATAAAAAATTATGCGTGATCTATTAATCGCATTGCTTTATAATACATCTGCATTTTTAACAGCGTGAAAGCACAATATTTATATTTATCGAAAGATCTGTAACATTTATTAAAAATAAATAAAAAAATTAATTATATTTTTTCTCCATTCCATAAGTGATTCTAGCTCTCTAAAATATTCTCTTCAATAGATGATTTTATAAGAGTCACAAAAGAAATAAAATTAATGTTAAAAAATTGGTAATCTTTTACGAAGAAAGAAATTTCTGTGTAAATTTTAGAAACTTTGATTTGTACTAGACTACAAATACGTGTGAAATTTTATATGACATTAAGAATTCTAAATAATGTTCAGTGTTAGTAATAAAAGTATGAAATAGTCTACGCATCATTATATAGTCAAATAGGACTGTACATGTATATATTGATAATTACAGTTACATCTATACCAGAATTTTCATACGGATTCTCCTTATTCTTGATAAATTAGTATGCTACAAAATTTCACAGTGATTAGAATCAGATGTTTAATTTATAGCAGTACTTGAATTACACACACACTATCGTCAGGCTACTGTGGTAATTCCAACTGGTTTTATCGTTAATAACATAATTTAATGCGCGAATTTTTTTCCAATTCTCCCTTATTCATCAAATGTGATATGTATAACGATATGCAATGATATCTGTTTTTCTTTCTTCGTAAAAGACATTATCACGAGATCAATGAAGTAAATTCTAACGATAAATTCTAACGTTATTGAATTAAAATTATAATTATATATTTATTGAAAGAAGATATGCATTCTTTTTCTCTTTCGAAATCTTGTATGTAAATTAATTTAACTTTCAAACACGTTAGTTTGATCTTCAAATTCTAAAGCTAGTTCCTATTTTTAATGAATTTAAAATCCATCTTCTTTCACTGAAAAAGAATGGAAATAAACAGATGAAAGAGAAGTTTAATATAATTAAAATCATTGATTACACAAAGAATACGTTTCTCCTCTTCGATCAATCTCGAATTCGATCCGATCGATCACTATTCACTTTGCCATGCAGCGGATTAACGCGATCACACACACGCCACATACATGCGTATGCGAGCGCGCACGCATGCACGCACGCACGATCCACGCGATACACGAAAGCCTTGGACCCGCCTACACGGGGGTTCATTCGTGACCGCGATGGCCGCTATCGGTATCTTTGATTCAACGGTCGTAGCCAACCGAAGGTGGAGACGCGTCTGCGCGTCTCTCCGTGCCTCTCTCTTCCTACCACGATATCTTTATTCGCCGGACTTTCCGCGACTCTCTTTCTCCGACGCGTAGACTATCATTCGATCCCCACTACAACGTGTTTCGATCTCCCCCTTTTTCGGACCTGCGCGCTTCTTTGTTTCTCTCTCTCTCTCTTGTAATCCCTCGTCGATTCTCTCCCTCTTTCTCCACCACGAGAACCCCACTCTTAACGTAGGGGCGTTTAATTTCACGTCCTGATTTTAATCACTTAAAAAACAAATTGATTTTATATTATCTTATAATAAAAATGTGTTTAAAAATGCGAGAGACTTTTGATGTCTTAAGTTTAAATTTTTGATATTTCTTTGAACATATAACGTTTCGTAATTTATAAAACAAAATTTGCGAAATAAAAAAATTGTATGACAATAAATTGAAATCTCTCTCTCTCTTTTTCTCGATTAAAAAGTATGCGAGTAATGTTTCCTCTATGAAAATCTTTCCGCCTCTATGTTTCCCTCCTTCCTCCCTTCTTTTGCGTAAATTGCATCTCTATGCACTTCTCTCGTACAAGCCGCATACATCGCGATCATAAGTTACCTGTCCTCCGTTCCCTTCGGTTTGCTGGACCTATTGCGGAGGGCCGACTCGTGGAAATACCGACTACGGCGGTATTTTAGTCGTTCCCTCGGAGAACGTGAGTGTCTTAGACAATGGAACGACCGTGGGTGGCAAGGGGTATGAAAATTTAATATCTACTATCCTGTCGTCAGAGTTACTTTACGCTTAGAAATGCTTATATTTTCAGATATTCTCTCATTTTACAAGCTTTTTTATAGAATCCTATACATCAAAAACGTTTTTTCTAATTTAAGTTTAATATATAATCAAATAATGAAATAAACGCCTTCAGGATAAACTTTCCAGATACTATAGAGCCGACAACGTCAAAATGAGAGGGTTCTATTAGATAAAAATTCGAATTTAAATATGCTTACAAAAAACGAGCACCAGTACACTTTACTGTTAAGATATTCTTTAATCTTCAATCAAAAAAAATTACTAAATAAAAAACATTAAATATGTTATATTATTGTATATGAGAATTTTGGAGGTAATTAATCGTACAAGCTGATAATTGTTTCTAAGGAATGTTACAATTCAAAGGAGGACATATGGAGTCACATGAACGGTTCGAGTAACGATAAAAACTATAATAAAAAATGCCAAGATGTCAAGAGACTTAAAAAAGTAAAAGAAAAAAATAAAATTGAACGCGTTTGTCTCGTACATTATGCTTAGTGATACAGTGTGCATTCTTTAAACCTCGCGACATAAGTATGTTCCATACATCGTAATCAAATGGAATGCATAGATACGGTGCGGCTATACGCGTATTCTTAAGGAGATGCGTGTCCTGACAATGAGACCCGTGGGCGGCATAGGACTCGCGTACCGAAATGGACTCGGTGCGCGAAGAGAGATAATATATCGCCATTTTTGTTTCTAACAATACTGCGAGATAAATACTCGACTCTTCGCACTTGGATATAACGCTAATAGTAAAATATCATCGTTAAATCCATATTGCGTCATAAAATCGCGCGATGGAGCTTAACACGTAGATGGAAATTACCTCTCAGCTGTAATTGTCAATTATCGCAAGTAATGCACTTGCCGTATATACTCGCTCAAATCATCTCAATATTATTTGCAATAATATAAGAAATCAGAAAAAAATTATATATATATTTAATTAAATTAAAACGATGGTATATTTAATTAAATTAATGTGACAATATATTTAATGTAATTAGCGATAAGAAATGTGAATAAGGAAATTTCAAAAATAATGCAATTTTAAAGTTTCTCATCCAAATCATCAAAGCAAAGAAAATATTTGTCACATTTATAATTAATTTAAGCAAAAGAGAGAGAAATATTCGACATGTCGCATATAGACAGAGTTAAATATATTTGCCGTCAATATTCTCATGTTGACATTACAGCATAAGCTTCATGCTTTGAAGTTTGAAAGG
The DNA here is from genome assembly GCF_025532165.1 of Camponotus vicinus. Lineage (NCBI taxonomy): Eukaryota > Metazoa > Arthropoda > Insecta > Hymenoptera > Formicidae > Camponotus > Camponotus vicinus. The sequence continues at coordinate 15,713,478 of NW_028141949.1, read as the reverse complement.
CGCTTACTCGAGCAAGTCGAAGGACTTCTAGTTCTTTTTCCGATTCGCGACCACGAAATCGTTCAGGTAAGATAAGAGAGAAAGAGAGAGAAAGATAGAGAGAGTCTCCGTCGGGCGACCATGACGAGATTTTTTCCCGACCATCCTTGGTCTCATGGGCGGCCCACGCCGCGTTTGCTCGTCGTCGTACATGACACCCGACGGGATCTCTGTGTTTATCGGCCGAAGGGGCCATTAACATTATCTGCCGCAAAATGTATTATTACCGCTTCCATATTACCTGTTTTTGTGTAACGATATATCTTTCCACGGTAGCGAAATGAGATTGTCGGCGGTAACCCTTTATAGAGCACAAAGTACGCGTTGCTTTACCTCGCGTTGTATCAACATGGATTGAAAAGCTTACTTAAAATCAAGGACATTGTCTCTCGCATCGCATTTCAATTGTGCGCAATCTATATAAATTTGTCGCGCGAATTGAAAAAGCTTCCGATTCCGATGGCGAAGAACACAATTAAGAATGAACCTTGGACAACATTTTCCGTTTTCGGCAGATGCCGCGGTGGTAGCTCTCGGTGGGAGAGGATGTTCCACGGGGGCGGAAGTAGCGGGTACGGCGCAAGTTCCGATTACCAACAGTCTCAGCAGCAACAGCAGCAACAGCACGGCCAACAACTTCAGGCGCCCGTCTACGTCCCTTCGTCGAGGCCGGCGATCCCGTCCACAGCGGCGCAATATCACTCCTTCCCCTCTTCGCCCTCGCCTGCATGGTACACGTACATCAAATTATTATTCTTTTAATAAGATATAATAAAAATAAAATAAAATAAATAAAAAATGAAAAATTTTCTCAGTATATATCTATGATGATTAATGTTTCGATAAATTTTTCTTTCTCCCGAAGGGAGAAGACGGCGTCCTGGCAGCACGGGGTGGAGACATACGCGGCGCATCACGCGCTCGCCGGCCACGCGAGCGGCACCGCGGCGGCGATGGGTCCGCACGCTGGCCCGGGTCATCCGCACGCGGGGCACCCGCACGCGGCTCATCCGCACTCGACCCTCGCCGCGGCCGCGCCCTTTTACGCGCAGAACGTCGCGATGATGTCCTCGTGGCGCGCCTACGACGGCGCCGGCTTCCAGCGCGCCTCACCTTATGGTTGGTACATACATTTGTAAAAAAATACCTGGGTGTATCGTATGGTAAATATTCTTGCAACTGTAAAATCGTGACAAGACAGAGGAATGTCACCTGGCCGCTTCGGCGATAATATTTTCAACAAGTACGACGCGCGAGCCAAGTTGAATGGTACCGGGGTAGATATTTTTGGAATGGAATAAACGAAAACTCTAAATGCATAATAATACCGACTGTGTATGTGAAAATATTTATACGTGACGTAAAAGAGTGACCGCGTTGATGCAGCTGAACCTTCCACGCCTCGAGTTCCGCCGAGTGCGTGAAAAGCGTATATCGCTTTTCGTTGGCGTGCATCACGCGTAAAGTCCCGATGATAAACAAAAGTTATGTGAACTGCCCGTATACGCCACGGCGATAAGATACGCAATGCAATTTCCTATGCCGCGACGATTAGTTTATCGAAGCCGCAGACGATATCGCGAACGAGCGCAACGTAACACGCGCAAGATGGTACGCGTGGGATTTTCAAGGGAATTTTTCAAGGGAACCGTGGATCTACACCACCCGATTTAAAATATCCTCTGGCCGAATTATATATTCTCTTATTTACGAAATAAATTTCGTTCTAATAGTTAAATGTCATTATTAGCGCGTACGAATTTTCGAACGAGATCCAAAATAAATTAAATTAACGCGCCCGTGAAAAGAAGCGTTCGATGCCCTGTGATTAACACCGACTTTGTGATAGCAGCGTTACGGAAACGGGGAGGGGGAGAGGAGAGGATGACTGAAGAACGTCGGAGAGAAAGAAACTACTTTCCTCGCGGATGCTGCTGCCGCTCGCCGCCAAGCACGCGGCGGGCCATGTGCGATGGATAAGTGATAGCGGCGCCTTTGAAGTGAGTCGGGTCGATGCCGCGGTCAAGTGTTTTACGGTAGTAACGGTGGGTAGGGGAATCGGTTCACGAGCGCACGGATGCTCTCTCCCAAGAGAAGAGCGCGAGAATCGCGTCCGTCGCACTCTCTGCTCTGTCTAACTTTAAATCCTCCGCCGCGGACATCCTCGAGACCAGATAAAAGACGCAAGAGCGGCCTCGTCCCGTCAGCCCGACGCGCCATAAAGACGATCCCAGATTTACGAGAAGAGGGAGTAGAATTAGAATGAAGAGTCGGTGCTAGAGTTAACGTCAAATGCGGAATAAAATTTTGAATCCTTTTTTTTTCGCAATTTTTTTCTCTCTTAAATCTATCACAAAAACTTTTAATTTTAAAGAAAATTTTGGAATCGGAGCTAGATGTAAAAAACCAATTCGATCGCGGTCAAGTGTATAAATTATAAATGTATGAAATCGATTAATGATACTTTAATCGTTAATCGACCGAAAATGATTGTAGACACCGCGATGGACTTTCAATTCGGTGAGGGTCGCGAATGCGTGAATTGCGGGGCGATATCGACGCCGCTCTGGCGAAGGGACGGCACTGGCCATTATCTCTGCAACGCATGCGGACTTTATCACAAGATGAATGGCATGAACAGGCCGCTCATCAAACCCTCGAAACGCCTGGTAAGTTCATCCATAAATGATCATACGAAGTTTCACCAATATGCCTATACTCGCTCTCGTCAAGAGAGCTATTCTTTTATGCTGAAATAAGATGTATTTAACTTGAGAAAAAAATGAATATCAAGAATACTTTCTTGTAAATGTATTAGAAAAATCAGTTCGCGCGTCCTCTCTTATACATTAATAGAATATATTTCTATATGTTAATATAGAGTATAGAAAAAAATATTTGTTCAATTCTTCTATATTTGTATAACGAACGTACCTCGAGCAGCATCAGCAAGTGCGTTACAAATGGGACAGATGTCGGAATTTCAGACGGCGACGAGGCGACTCGGGCTGTGCTGCACCAACTGCGGCACCCGCACTACCACGTTGTGGAGGCGCAACAACGACGGCGAGCCGGTGTGCAACGCCTGTGGGTTATACTTCAAATTGCACGGGGTCAATAGGCCGCTGGCGATGCGAAAGGACGGTATACAGACGAGGAAGAGGAAGCCGAAGAAGACCCCAGAGCCGAACGCCAGATCGTCTACGGGGGATCACGAAACTACCACCTCGACGACATCATCTCCTTCTACAGGTCCGTTAAATGTTACATTTTTTCCTGCATGTAACAAAATATATATTGTAAGATATAAAAATATATAAATTTTATATATATCTAATATTTAATGTAAATAAGTTTTAGTTATACATATAATTGCTCGTATTCGGAAACTTGCCTTCTAATATTAAATTGAAATCATTACGATAAAATTAATTATACATATTTTTTACATTTATTAGATCTCGTAAATAATATTCGATATTTCATTCGTTTTATCATTTATTAAAATTTACTTACACAACATTGCGATTATTTCTCTATAGACTTAAAGAGCAATCAGCAACAGCAGCAGCAGCAGCAGCAGCAACATCAAATCGAAGCGTCAAAGTCGTCGGGCTCATCGACATCGATCGACAGACCCGTTTATCTTGGCCATACCTCTCTTCTCGCCACCGGAAATGTACCTGCTGTGAAAACGGAACCGCGAAGCTGCGACGGCGTCGTTGGCCAACCGTATTCATCTTACTATCAGCATCCGCATCAACTCGCGGCCACGAGCGAACATCAGCAGCAGAGCTATTACGCCACCCAGGAGACGCCCTATCATCATCAGCATCACGTCACTACTGCGGCGAAATTACTCGCGTCCTCGTAATTATTAAGCGATCAAAGTCCACTCGCTATATAGCTTTGCCTCTGATGGCAAATAAATTGGAATGACGAAGAGGAAACTTCCTCGCGGATTAAGTATTCACTAAGAAGCTTACGAAGTTTGAGGTAGTGAATCTAAGAATGAAGATTGATTAGAATGATCTGACTTAATTGATCTGACTAATCTATTGAGAAAGAGAGTGACAAAGTTAATTCTTCTACGATACACAGGACTAGTCAGTGACGCGCAAATTGTCTTAAAATTAAAAAAGTCAGTGATAAAATTTGAAACATTATGTGAACCTAGGAGGAGAATATATTATTTCTCGAAAAAGTATACATCTATATAAAACTTTTCGAGAAAGTGATTACATCATACGCAAAAATCTACGCAGACACTCTGATGCCGATTCGAGGAGAGATGAAATATCATCGATGATGTGTCTCAAAGATTTCGATTCTAAGCGTGTTAACAGACACGATCAGTCCTAATGAGGAGGAGAATTGGATCTCTAGTCAATGACAGGGATTATAAAAAAAAGTTATTTGAGGAACGACGCATTTTAAAAATCACTCTACGCTAATTTAACTATAATAATTGCTAGTACGAGACGCAGCACATTTTCATATTTAACTATGCGCTTTTTGCGTTCATTCATAATACCCGATACACGTGTAAATATAGCTGAGTTATAATAAAATAATATAATTAGAGCGAGAGAGTGCTTCCTGACAAAGGCGCAAAGATATACTTATAAGGAAAACGACAGATTATATCGGCAAATGCTCATGTGCAATGTGAATAGAGATATGATATTTCTGCATTTAAAGAATGAAACATTATGTGTTTCTCGTATACGATTATTTTTTTCCAGTTTTCTAATCAAACAATAATATATTTCGATTTATATTAACGATTATAAATGAAAAAGATGCTTCCATTGTTTAAATGTTGAAATAATTTTTTTTTAACTTACTTACGCCGATTATCCAACACAGTTTTTTTTTCGTTGTACACAACAATACACGCTGCACGCACTATCCAGAGAGTACTTAATTGTAAATAATCTTCATGGTAAATTTCTATTGCAATGTTAGAGATAAATCTTTTTCGATCTCGGTAACTCTCTCTTTACTGTTTTAACACTAAAGTAAAACTAAATAGTTGCTTGTGTAGTATCTCTTCAATATCTTTGACTAAAATATATCATTCTGTTTACATTATTTTCCTGGAATATTTCAAAAACATATATTATTTACCTTATCTGATATTGATAAATATAATAAAATCATAAGAAATAAGCGAAACAGGCAAAATTTTTCAAGGTACAATAATGTTATGAGACTCGTAATAATAATCTTTGCACAAATACAATAACGATTCACTTTGAAGGGTAAAAATCAAAAGCCTGATGAGCCATTCTTATAATTTATTGATTCGCAGTTCGAAGGACTGCCACGGTTTCTTCAAGCATACGTTTAATTAAGAGAATGTGAATCTTTTTGTGTATAGTTCCTGTATAACTTACTTTTGCGATGCGCAATAAATAATTTTATCCACTTAAGACGAGGGAAGCGTTTCCTTCCGAATTAGAAAAAAAAGAAAACAAATTCACGAAAAGTCAATGAAAAGTATAAATCAATCACGTTGTACTTTTATAATTGTAATTAAAATTTTCGTAAATTATCCACACATGAACTTTTGTGTATGGACAAATAAATTATTGAAGCAATATGACAGTGCTATAATTATATAATACGCAATTGATGATATTTCTTCGGAGGCAAACGAGGACACTCAATTATTTGTACGTATCCGAAATTTAGAAGCATAACTTTAAGCAACTTTGTACAATAATAACGCACGTAACGTTACAAATAATACATATATATATATATATATATATATATATATATATATATATATTATTTGTAAAATCCGATGCGTTTCTGACATATCTTTTTAATTGTATTGCTGATAAATAAAACAGAATAAAATTATACCTCCTTGTTGATTAAAAAATTCGAGATGAGTCATAATAATACTGGAGAAATGGGAGATTATATGGATTTTTATTTAGCATATTTTTATATGCCCTCGTAATCAAATGCGAGAATATAGTAAATCGATAAAACAAGAATTTTTTTCAAGAAAATTATGTGTAATCTCTTACCTCTACGAAGGGATTTGAAGTATATTGTTGAGTATCTCGCGACGCTTCTTTTTCTTTCAAATAATTTCTGGATAATTATGAAAAGTCTCCTTTTCTATCGTACATGACGTCGATGGATTGAATAAAGTCGTCTCCTCGCATCTATCTTGAAATAATAATTCACGATCGAACAATAATCGGTTACGCTCGACCAGTCCACCGCAAATATTATCCTTCGGCGTTCTGACGTTCAAAGTGACACATCGGACAAATCCAACTCACCCTCCGGTTCGTTTCCACCACCATCGCGGGTTAAACCTCCCTCGGCCAGGAATGCGTCTTCCACACATCGTTCCACAAGAGTTTGTCTTCGTTCGCGAGCCTGATCAGGCACGATCGCTTAGATCGCTCGTTGCGATCATCGCGACTCGCATATTCCGTCGAAATCAAGCCAGATTTGCAATTTCCGGCACTCTCGAATCTGTTGCAGTTAAAGATAATAAAAATGGGTAACTATCTTTCTCTCTATGCTATTCAAACATAGGCAAGAATAACATTTTGTATTTCGGCAACATAAATGCACGAATTAAATATAAGTAACTTAATGGAAGTCAATTCTAAACAATTGTGTAATTTGTGAAATAAATTTCTATCTGATAACGCTTCTCGCGATAGGAAGAACTCTGCCCACGCCGGTGTCTTGCAAAGTGTGCGGTGATCGATCATACGGTAAACATTATGGTGTTTATTGCTGCGACGGTTGCTCGTGTTTCTTCAAGAGATCCGTGCGTCGCGGTGCCTTGTTCACCTGCACAAGTCTGTATACTTTTAATAAAACTAATAAAAAATACAGCGTTCTCCAGTAGTCATCTAGTATATGCAATATCAAAAGAACATTTGATCGAGATATATTCTATATCCAATATCATAATCCTATCATAATCTCTAATTATTTAGATAGCGATGGCTCTTGCACCGTTGACAAGGCCAGACGAAATTGGTGTCCACATTGCCGTCTAAAAAAATGCTTCTCCGTTGGCATGAATACAGCAGGTAAGTAAAAAAAAACATACATATATTTTTAATACGCTCTGATACACTTGGTTAAAGAAATCAAGTTTCCGTTTTAGACTTGATGCAGTAATAATTAGATTATACACATATATATTTTTATATTCATTCAAAGATTAATATATATTAACATATAATAACATTTCGTTTTTCTAAAATAAAACTTTTAATTAAAATATTTTTTCTTTTTCTAAAAAATGTTATAACTTATGTGCGTTTACTTTCAACCAAGAATTGAATTAAATCGAGAGATCTTTATCATTTCTTTATTTTTTCGTGCCGAATAACTTTAAATCAATATATGATGTCATACAAAATCTCAGACAGAACATAAAATCACCGTCGACACAGGCACGGTAAGATTGAGCAGGTGCTAACGAACTCAACGAGATGCAAACAATGGCGTATGCTAGACACGTGCCTTCACCCTTAACCGGAAAAGTTAATTGACAGCGGACTTGCAACAAGACAATCGATGTCAATCTAAAGTTTCCTTTGTATATATTCTGTGTATTTTTTACAATTAAAATTTTAATATTAAAAACATTAAAATTTTAACATCAGAAATAAAATATTTAAGAATTGTGAGAAAAAGATTAAATCCGTTACATAGGTAAACGAATACAGGCCGTGATAGTTGTCTTTCTAGCCAACTTTCTGGATAGTCTTGTAAATAATATAGTGATAGCCATTGCGATAACGTGTCATGTGAAACGACATCGAGTGTCAACTCCGGTGGTCAGCTCTTAAGTACACAAAGTCTATACGCTGTGATCGGAGAATTAAAGCAATCCCGCTGAAATTGTTCGGCTACATCATTGTTATGCGCACCTTCGTATTGATTATAAGACAGTCACAGTAACGAAATGAAAGAATGAGTGAATGTTTTTCGTGAATCCTTATTTTATAAAAAAATATTTCAGAATCATCTAAGCAAAGTCATATTTAAAGCTCGAATCTGCAATAAAGTAAAAAATTATAAATACTTATAATAATATATAATAATTATAAAATTAATTATTATATATTATAAATGATAATTATAATATTATATTATATAATTATAAATTATTATAAATATTTATTAATTCCTTTGTATGCTTTATTTATATGAATAATGTATATAAAGAAATTAATAATTTTGTTTGAAATAGATAATTTTTCTATATCTACTCAATTATAATATATAGGTGAAGATATATACATATAATATATTATATTTCGATAATATAAATACACGAACATATGTTTTTTGTAATAAAAGTCAATCGTAAATAATTATAGAACCTGCAAAACAAGTTTTCGACACTTTGATGAAACATTGACAAATATTTAACATGCATTCACAAAATTGTATCTTTATATGTATAAGATTATTTACTTGTTTCAAAAACAATTAATTGTTGATAAAAGCAATTTTCTCTATACATACATTTTCGAGAGAATATTAAACTTTTAAAACATATATCTTCACAGCGGTACAGGAAGAACGAGGACCGCGCGTTCGAAGTAACGCACTCTCAAATCCGCATAATTCTAGTCTCACTTGGAAGCCTACAGTCGATTTATCAACGACTCTATACGCCCGCTTTAATAATTCCGAGATATATTTACCCTTTAAAAATCCCACACTGAACAATACTTTAATGATGAAGACGTTACACGAATCCGAAACTGGGGAGAATATATTCTTACCTGTCATGTCGCGCCATATACAACCGACAAGGATTATATCATCTGGTAATTTTCCTTTTCCTTAAATATATAAATTATGTAACTTACAGTAGATGTCTATGGGATCTTTCAATCGCTTGTGTCTTTGAAAAAAAATTATCCTCGACGATAATTCAAGCGGATTTTATCAGGTACGGCTATACAGTATGAAATATCCGCGCAAATATTCCTGGCAGCCGTTCGGAGTGCACGTCGACATCGAGACTTTTCAATGCTGAGCGTGGAGGAGCAAAATAAGGTTCTCCGTCGTGGATGGTCCGCTCTCTTCGTTCTACGCGCGGCCACGTGGCCGGTCGATCTGATGAGCATACGAGGACAAGAGGCGAATAACGATGGTGCGATAGCATGCCTAACTACGGCCCGCACCGCGATCGCAAAATTGCAACTCGACGATGTAGAATTGTGCATCTTGGACACATTTGTGCTGTGTCGTCCCGGTAAAAACTAAATAAACATCACGCGCCCTCCCGAAATTCTTCTCCTACTTTCAATCTGTCATCTATCTTAGTACTTTAAACAGATCAATAGAATTTCATTCTCTTGAAACTGATTTCATCTATAGTTTTGCCAAAAACTTTTCTTTTGCTCTTAGAAAACTGTTCGTTTATTATCTGTTTGAAATACACAAAGTAGATTAAATTCTTATATATTAATCCTCTAAGATTCATAAACAAGAGAAAATTGAGGTTGAAAATAGGAGTAAAATTTCGTCTCAGATTTCAATATGTCGACGATAAAAATGTGTTAAAGACGTGTGTATCGTTTGAAAATTACAGAGATTGCCAATACCACCAATGGTTTCCACGTAATGTCGCAAGCGCGAGATAACGCCGTGGATGCGTTGATACGACATCTTCGACATCGCGATGACCGCGATAACAAATTGGCCAGGATTCTATTTGTTCTTCCTGTTCTCACCGGATGCTGTCCTCGTGAATTGTCCGGGGAATTGTTCGCGCCGATTATCGGCGATGCAGATCTGGAAAAAGTCATCGCGTCTGTGCGATAAGTTCGCAACAACACAAGTACTTAGATTGTAATTGCATCAGAGCGAAATCTCTTCATTAGAGATGCAAAAAATTTTAGTGGATATTAATTTATACGATATAACTTATTAAAAATGCGTGTGCAATTAATAAATGTATCAATAAAATGTATAACAATATAACAAAAAATGCTTCTTTTTTATTATATACTATCGTTGCGTTTTATAGAACAAATTCTAAACATTTTCCCATAAGTATCGACTAATTATATATTAATTCGATTTATCTTGTATCAATTATCGTATTTAAATAAAGAAAAGATATTTTTTTATAAATCATCTAAAGATGATCTGAACACACGCGCATTATTGTTTTAATTGTATTTTATGAATTATAATCTCAAAATGAGGATTTATTGCACGAATCCGCCGACTCAATTGCCATTTAATCAAACTGACACTTACGCCACATTACCCACGATTAATACCGTCACAAAGAAATCGAATACAGTGGACGACCGTCGTCAATTACATTCTAACATCTGACATAAACATAATTATCGATGCATAAAGGAAGAAAAATCGTGATATGTACATAAATCAAATAGAGATACAGAGAGGAACATGATCTTCTAGATACATTAATTTAATTAATATAATAAATTGATAATAAATAATAATTAATATAATAATTTTGATGTAATATTTCATTTACCTCAATAGTTATTATCATCGATGCAAAATACATATCCGGATATTTAAAAATTCTCGCTCGCATGAAGACTATTGCAATCGTATTGTTGCGATCGGTTTAGAAGATGACTGGGAAATTTTACTCACTTTGGCTTCAATCATCGTAAAAATCTTTACCTATTCAACAATGGAAATTTGACAGAATTTGATATATTATTAATGAATTGCATAGTAAGTGAGATTATGTGATTTACTCAATTTTTGCTCTTAGATTAATTTAACATGTTACATTTTACAATTCACAACAATGTTATATACAAAACTTTAATCGATAATCTCTTAGTGGAATAAAAATTATTATTCATTTTTCCTACAGAGTTCAAGAAGAAGACATTAAAATGTAAGAAAACTTATAATACTAAATATTAATTGAATAATGAGAATAATTTACAATTTTTTAAATATTGATATCTTGCAATTTTAGGCCCAATGGGAGAAACTGATCTCATCAATATGCATTCTGAAAAGAACAAATACAATGCAATACAACACAACACTATTTCCAACGGATTTGATCAAAATCAGGATAAAAGTAACAAAAACAGGTATTTATATATAATAAAATATAAATTTAAAAATTTAAATTAAAAAATTCAAATTTAAAAATTCAAATTCAAATTCAAATTTAAAAATTCAAATTCAAATTCAAATTTAAAAATTCAAATTTAAAAATTTAAATTTAAATATTTAAATTTAAAAATTCAAATTCAAATTTAAAAATTTAAATTTAAATTCAAATTTAAAAATTCAAATTTAAAAATTCAAATTTAAAAATTTAAATTTAAAAATTCAAATTTAAAAATTCAAATTCAAATTTAAAAATTTAAATTTAAATTCAAATTTAAAAATTCAAATTCAAATTCAAAAATTCAAATTTAAAAATTCAAATTCAAATTTAAAAATTCAAATTTAAAAATTTAAATTTAAATATTTAAATTTAAAAATTCAAATTCAAATTAAAAAATATTCAAATTTAAAAATTCAAATTCAAATTAAAAAATTTAAATTTAAATTCAAATTTAAAAATTCAAATTTAAAAGAAATTTAAGGAAAAGAGAAGGGTGCCAAGCGGACTATAAATAACGATTTTTTTAATATAAAAGCGGCTATAATTCAGAAATGATTTATTTCTGGATCTATGTTTGTGTAGCTTTTTTCCTTCTTTTTGAGTCCTGAATCACTTTCCGAAGTACTGCGATTTTCCAGATACCCTGTGTACATATATATATTCGAAAAAAAATCTTCATATGCATTTTATTAATAATAAATATATGGATTATAATTATGATTGCTGATTCTTTAAATTATACGCAGGTATCATCTGAAAATGAGAATTTAAAGGATCAAGAATCGGAAGAAAGTCATCATCGAAGGATTATGGTAATAAATGTAGATTCTCTTTCGCTCCATCCTAGATATTATAGCTTTGAAAATAATTTCATATATTTCAATATTTTTATTTTACAGATTCGGCCAATGACACTGTCCGACTCGATATCACTACTGCAAAGGATGAAATTCTTGAAAATCCTTAAGATGTAGAGAAAAGTTTAGTGCTTTATATAAGTTTTAAAAGATGTGCTTCTTCTAATATTACATAAATATACAAATATATATTGCACCACACTTCTATATGTATCTAGACTTGCAGATTGTGAAAATCGTACATTTTGGAAAATACCTAATTTTTATTTTCTTTGGCACTTTATTAACGTAAATATATAACAACTTACGAAATGGTATATACAGAGTCTTATGATAATATGGCATATTGAATGGTAAATATAATTATTCTTCTGAAAATGATATGTCACAATAATGGACACACCATTAGAAATCTTACATATAAACGTCGCCTTATATATAATAATGGATTTTCGTCTTTCCCAAATGGGTATAAGATTTATAGGCACACATTATTGACATCATTGAGTAAGACACAGTGGTACGAAATCAGAATAATAAATACCATTCTACATTTTCTACGAGAATATAATAAATGAATTTAATAATGATAAATTGAGAGGCATTACCTAATAGTTAATTCTGTTATACTTTTGCATTGGTTTTAAATTTCTGTATAGAATTAAAGAGATCTTTGAATAAAAAATTAACAATCGACAAAATTATATTTGTTCTAATGAGGTTCTCTAGATTGTAATTAACAACATAATAAATTAAAAAATTGTAATATATCTGAAAAGTGCTATTTCCTGTATCACATATCTGATCTTGCTGTATTATTAATAGAAAAATTTAAATAATTAGTGCACAAAAATATAAATATATCCGAGGTGCTAGATATGAATTGATATTTTACATTGCAATCATAATATGCAAATTAAATATAATTTGTCGTAATATAAAATCTGCCAGAAATAAAATTTCTCAGCTTGCATTGTATAAATTTGTTCCTACATAAATTATATATGTTACTTCTATATTAGCAAACAAAGAAGAAATCTCTTATTAAATTATTGCACCTGTTGGAAACACAGATTATTTGCATACTACATGTACAAATTCTAATAAATGACAGCATAATATATGACAGCAATTGTTATCAACAAAGATGAGATGAAATATATCATAATTGACTAACGTTATAAAAAATCACTAAAAAGTAATATTAATTCTAATCTAAATATCTTATAATTAACAAAGTAAAGACAAAATGCTGCAGATCTCATAATATGCAGACAGGCACCATCATTATATGTAATATTACGTGCAACGCACTATATCAATGCCTTTAAGAATTGCTGATAAATAATTCTTATGAAAATTGATTTGTTAATACATTTTATACAACTTAATATGAAAGTATAACAAAGTTTGAGGTTACGCGTAAATTTTAAATTAACTGATCCTAATCAGTAGTATCTCTTTTTGTACTTACGATATCTCTCCACTTCGGACTGTCTCCGTAATTGATTTATAAGTTCCGTCGGTACATACCATAACTTGTCGACGTTATTAAGTAGAGCTTCCGTTACCTGACAGCATATGGCAGCCATGTTTACTTGAGCGGTCAGATCGGTATGGTCCCGAGGATGAATGTAGCGAGGTGGAAATAGGGATGGTGCCACTATCATCGCCACATTGTGTATTGACATTTTGTTCGATGCCTGATTTTCAATGATCAGTTTCAAGAAATTCAACAATGCCTCTAAAGTACACCGATGTTCGACGGGCAGCAATAGCACCAGCAGATTGAGAGAATATACCAAATCATTGGGATTCTTCACACCTATATGTAAAATTATATAAAACTGTATAAATTTTTTTTTTTTTAGAAAAGATTCTTTTCCAGTGTCCGCACAAGATATCGTGTTATATAAATAATTTGCACTAACCATGACTTTGATAGAAAGCATCAATCAGCTCGACAGTAAGAAGAGGTTGTGGCAAATCGCGTAACAATCTTTTCAAAATGGCTGATAAATCGTGACAGGAAGTACATTTAAACAATTTGTCCATTTCTTTTGGTTTACAATAAAAATCTGTTTCCAGCTCTGTACAAATAATCTCTACCTGAAAAGTTAATAATTATATGTAAATAATAATTATTAAGTATTTTAATTATTTTCCATTAAATATTCTTACTTTCAGCTTGTGGCCTCCGACACGAAGAATACCTTCTTCTTTTACTCCACGTTTTGTCAGTTCATTAAGAATCTTTTGAAATACTAACGGTATGTTATTCTCTTCGCTTGTTAATTGACTATCCCTGAGCAATAGCGTCGATAAAGAAACGCCAAACAAATTTCCAGCTACAAATGTATGGATATATAAACACAAGTCATATGGTACAGAAAAGATAAATGATCGTTCGATATTACGCACTTTTTCTCCTTCGTTTATTAGGTTTTCGTCTCGTGAGCGGTATATTATATTTATCGAAAATTGCCGTGAGCTCAAGCCACAATAGGGGTTGCAACCTTGTAAGATCTCGTTGCGATAATAATTCTACATCTTGCCGGGCATAATCGTCATGAGCTACAAGAGTGTCGGAAGACCATTGAGATTTAGTTTCATTAGTTCTGCACATTTCCTCGAAACTAAGATGACCATGCGACGACGTACGACTTAATGGACGAGCTATTAGATTTTCATTTGCCGGCCTAGTCAAGCCATATAAACTGCTATGACTTCGAGTTACTGTTGCATGACTTCCTGCACTTCGTCTAAAATAATATATTATTGATATTATTTATAGGAAGAAGCGTTTTATGTAAGAATTAGATAAATAATTATTAATTATTTTAAAATTACCGAAGAGTCGATTCCTTTGGTACGGCCAATTTTCTAACCGACTCGGTATCTATATGCGCTGCGTTTGCCACACCACTGAAATCATCATTATGTCTTTGAACTGGTCTAGTAATGTGTATCGTTCCCAATCTATGGTAACCGGTCAGCTGAATCCCTTCTGTATATTTATATAGTTTTACATTTTAGATTTTAGATTAAAATTATTGTTTATCTATAAATTATTAATTGCAAGTGTAAAAACAGTAATACCAGAATCACTTGCGACATCCCCTCGCGACCAATTGCCGGTCTTCCGGAAAATCTCTTGTACAGGTGCAGCAGGGGTTGGAGCAGATATTGATATAGAGTTAACCACTGTTTGCGGAGCACTTGGTGTTCTACGAACTGTTGTTTTTCCCTCATTTGACGTTCGATGGAATATGGATACAAAACTCGGAACACTAGCGCTTTAAACAATTAAACAATTAAAAATAAATATATTGCAACGAAAATGAAAGAGATGTTAATTATATCAAATATAAAAATATAATAAATTTACTTTTGGTGTGCATCTTCAATGACATTGACTGTCGGAGGTGAAGGAGGTGATGCATTTTCTGGTGTAGCGCCTGGAATCGAATCCAACGAATCAGGAGTAGCACTACGTGACCGTGTACCTGTACTGGATACCTTTAAAGATAAATATACCTAATAGATAAAATGTAACAATATTATAAATTATACAATAGATAAAATATTTATTTGATACTAATTAAAAAGTATTTTAAAAATTAAAGATGTAATTTATGTATGTAACATCTTTATCACTTTATCGACATACCTCTACATCTTTAAAGACATCTCTAATATCCGGTTTACGAACACGTTGGCGCTGATTAAAACGTTGCTTAACTGTATGATTAAGCGATCTCACGCGACGTTTCACAGCTTCTGCCTGAGCTCGCGACAGGGGACGTAAGGCTGCACCTAATTCTTCTGGTTGTACCTCTCTTCCTGCTTTCCACGCTTCTGTTAACTGTCCTAAACCTGCTGCACGTAACCAGTCAGCTTCTTCTTCCCCTTCTGTAGAAAATATATATTTCATATATTCTATAAATATGTTATTACAGAAATTATTATAAAATATTGCAGAATAACAAAATTCCTTCTAAGAAAAACCTTAAATGGGTTTTATACAAAGTTTTATATAAATCTCTTGTATAAAACCCTTTTAAAATATATAACTTAAATATATTATTAATAATACAAACCATCATAACTACGTGGACTGCATTCTTCATCTAAATAATCATCCAACATTTTTGTCTCCTCTATCATTTTCTGATATTCCTCCCAGTATTCGAGTAGGTGGTTATCACCTCCTGCGTAGGTGGCACCATGTCCTCTATCCATGTTTCCGTTTTTCTCTTTCTTGTATATTTTATGTATATATTATTGTCGTCCTTGAGAATCATCCCTTTATGGTCATTTATGTTGTCTGCTGTACAGCATGGCAGGAAGCTTGTCATTGATGGAAGATCATCTCCAAGCACATAATTAAGGAATTGTTGATAAACAAAGATTGTCAATAAAAAAAGAAAGAATGAATTTTGCAAGGTATTAGATAATATATATAATGTGTTAGACAACAATATGTTAACAAATAAATTGATGTATCCAAACTTCTTTTAGAATTAGAGAATGTATTGCCTATTAATCAATTATTGGAAAAATTGAGTGTCTAAAAGTTATTGAAACCCAAAGAGGCCAGGGCAAAATCCGCAAAATCTCAGAAACGATCTTCCATCGACAAGCTTCCCGTCAGTGGAAATCACAAATAACTGCAAAGGGATGATTTACAGGGATGCAACAATATACTTACCAATTCTAAAGAATCTTTATAAATTTTTAACAACTCCCAATGTATTCCTATTTTGATACCTAAAAAGATTATATTAATATATTATTATCATATCAGAAATTTTGTTTTATATATCTACTTATATCTTATTCATGTCTTTCTTTGCCTAATCTTGAATGATTCAGAGAGATAACGTTAAGATCAATATAGGTATTACAAATATGAAATCATCTATTATGAGTAATTGTAGGAATTGCATAAAATAAAATTGTATTGTTTCAAATGTGTATAGCTATTATTAATCATACAAAAAATTTTCTATAAAATGCATGTTATAATCTCGACAAATTTCTTTCAATATTTAATTTTTAAACAATAATACCTTGCAAGTAGATAAATGTTTTTTTAATTTATATATATATATGTTTCTTATATTTTTCATTTTGTTTGTTTGTTACTGATTTAACGGATAGTTTTAGGTATTATAACCTTGCAAAATTTTATTTTTTAAGAGATAGAGACAAATATTTGTCACTTTGAAAATTGAAAATTTTGAAAACAAGACAAAAACGCGCGAAATAAAAAATTTATAATTTTTACCCAGCTCATTCTTACTTAATGTTAGCTTAGTTAAAGAGCACGAACACTTATTCACAATAGAAAATTTTTCTCAAATGATAAGAACGTCGCACGTCGTTCATCACATTCCACAAAATAGAGAAGCTTGAGCAAACTTGAATAAAGTCGCGCGCATATACGTATGTATACATAACTTTTTCACACAGGGATTTCCAACGCGCTCGTAAACAGCTCGTAACAGTTTCTCTTGGCCGTGCAATCAAATATACGAGTAAAAATGCGATAAATGCGAAGTCGTCAGTAATTTATTCGTAACACACCGTCTTTCTCTCTCTCTCTTGAATAATAAGAGGCACACTTAGCGGCGCGTCTCGCGCATGTAAACACGCAGCTCATACACAACTACACGGACACGTACACACATACATACATACATACATATGTATATATATATAACAAAAAATTTATCTTAGGCGGCAAAACACCGCGAAATATATACAACGCGTATTATCGCGCAACCTAACCCAACTCGCTATCGACTTACATCCAACAATCGCTGACGCAGGACTCTCTCATGAATGGGGCATCAGCGGAATTCCTTTACGGGGAGCTGTCAATGACGCGCGCAGGCCCATCGTAGTCCCAGAGATGCACCGGGGACGATTTGAACGGAGCGAGAGGAACAAGGACGGAGAGAGGACGAACCGCTAATCGCTACGCTTCCGATGGAGATTGGAGATGTCCGTTCGCGCGATATTTTTCGAGGCTAGCTTCGAGGCCGCTTCCGAGAAACTCTGATGTATTCCGAGCGCGCGACACAACCACGCGTTACCGCGTCGGCGGCGGGGACGGGGGAGGCGGGGGCGCGTGCACTCGTCGCGAGACACGCTCACGCGCCTCTAATCAGCCGCGTATCCCTCCAGGCGCGCACAAACCAACACATGGCAGGAAGAAGTTGCGCGAGCGCGACCTGCTGCGCGCGCGCGCGCGCACGACACGTATCGCACGTATACGCATGCGTGTGTGCGCACGCCATTTTTGCCCGAGTGACACCTGCGCCGCGGCAACTTCAGGGTTGACGCCATCTTCCGTCATCGCCAGGCCAGACAAGTGGCGGAGTTTTTCGGCGCCATCGCCGAAATCTGCCCTTCTGTCAAATATGATACACGAATGCATCGAGAATTTATATTCCAGATTATTAACGCTAAGATATTTTCCGATGAGATAGCCCTGTACTGTTAAATTTCCGTTAGATACGTTGTATTAAAATATTCCTCGTGGCTTATTGAAACACGTAGTATCCAGTTATTACGAAAACGTAATATTACTTTATGTATTATACTATCATTATTTCATCTATCCGCGTTACATCATTTCTTTTTTTTCCGAGAATCAAATGGAGCAAACGCTATTACAAGTAGGATAAAAAAACTGAAAAAAAAACGCAATACATAATCAATATGAATATGGATCGATATGAATAAGAAAAAAATGTGCAAGCCATTCGTTGATGCAAAAATCGATACAATTATAATTACGTAAAAAAAAACTCGCTCTAATGATTATACATAAAATTACATTCGCTTTTATTGCTTTTACCTCTATCGAGCATTCCTGAAGCGTCAATATCGTTCACAGCAAACCGTACATCAGCTTACGGTACTGCCAATCTCACCGATTCGCACGCACACAAATGTAAACGTGAACACGCGAGAGGGATCTCCGCGTGCTTACGAAGCGCATACACGGAAAGGCAATAGCCTTGTGTTGTAAGATACACGTTTATATCGGGACGACCATTCACAGATGCTTAACTACGACTGTACACGCATATATATTACAGCACCTTCATGAATCATTAACGTCGAAATCGAGACTCTCTCGAGATTCTCTCGAGGCGAGCAAGCCGCCGCGACGTAATTTCCCGGAGGCTCGAGGAATCTAGGACGTGGCTGCGCGGAGAGCCTCTCCCTTGGATTTATATTGTATTCGCGTAATAAATTACTCAACGATTTTATTGCCGTCTTTCGACGAGTTTGCAGCATCTTGTAACATCGATCTGATAAAAAGGACTCGTTTTCTCTGTTTACACACTCAACAAAATCTTATATATATTATTATGTACACACAAAGCAAAATATACCTATACTTGAAAACTATATATATTTTTGATATAAAATTACTTTGATATTAAATTATCGAAAGTTACTTTAACCGATTTCGCGGAGATTATTGAATTCTTATTCAATTTATTTACAAGAAATGTAGGTTTATTTAAATTTGTTAATAAACATGAGATAGATATATATGTATATACTTGCATTATTCCTTTTAAAAATTAACATCCTTTTCCTCCTACTCACAAATGATACATATCACTGATCAAAAAATCCTACTAGACTTGCAACTTTGCATAAATCAAACATGATTTGATACAAGGTTACAGCATTAGAGTGTTATAAAAACACGATAATGTAAAAAAACATACCGAGACACAGAATATTGTAATAATTTTTAATCCTCAATTTAACTTCTGTTCGCACGATTACCCCATCCGCGACGATGCGTGTCTTTATATTCATCCATTGCGCGCGCTTGTTCGAGATGTTCGGGATCATCTTTCTCTTCCATCTCTTCCTTCAAGGTAGCTTCGTTTTCCTCGTCGTTGGAGCTTGTATCTTTATTCACCATGTCTTGCAGACATTGAGAATTTGTTGCATGCTTTGATGGATCGGGCCAACTAGAATGATACCAGAAAAGTATCATGTATATTAATGTTTAACTTTTTCTCAAATTTGTACTAAAAAAATGTTTATTAAATATAATATTTGCTTACTCTCCATCTTTGACCCTTTTTTCATAAAACTCTTCGACTGTCAAAACTGGTAAACTTGGATAACCTGCTCCAAAAACTTTCTTCTGTACCTCATCACGCGTAATGATAATGGGTTGTAATTTTTGAACTGGAAATTTTTGCTTTTGAGTCGTATGCGATTTGGAAGCCATAGTATGCATTGGTCCCACTTCCGTCATCATGTTTCCCAAAATTACTTTTTCTGTTTCTAGAAAATTCAACTCTTCTACTATTTGAACTGCGTATAATTTTAGAAGAGTAACAAAGTATTCTCTTTTCGTCTCATCATCTACATTTGGATCGTCTAAATTTTTCTTTAAAGTATCCAAGCGAGACTCCAAATCTTTCTCTTGTTTATATCTTTGTAACTTTGTATTTCTATGAATTACCTAAAATGAATAGAATTATATTATTATTATAATAATTATATATAATTATCTGCAATATGATTTGCAAATAAAAAACTAACCATATCCTCTAACATCCTGGATTCGCTCTTCAATTTATCTTGATTATCTCCTGCTTCCTTCTTTTCATCACTAATATTTGGTATTTTGACATCTGTCAAATCGTATGTTTTCAATCGCTTCAAAAAGTCCACAAAATAGATTTCTGCTACTTTAACAAGATGCAATCTGTCGTTGCTGTTGCATATTTTGGTGGTGAGCTTGCCCAATAGAGCTGGTAGTAAGAAATATTTGATATTTTCTGTAGCTACCTCCTCGAAAGTTTCATTGTCGCTGAACATATCCACTAAAGATACTAGTTTTGTTGCATCTTCAAACATACGCATTGTCTGCCTTATATCTGACTATAATAACCAGCAAAAAAAAAGAAATAACAAATTATTATAGTTTTTATTGTTAGTATATAAAGTTTCACATAGTTTTTAACTTAATTGAAAGATATATATTCTCACAATTTTGGTCTCATTATTTCAAAAAATTTAAAATCAAAATAAATACCTGTATCTTTAGGCTATTTGTCGGCTCCTGTGTATTATTAATACTGTTGTACAATTCGAAAGCATTGTCAAATAATTGCGACAGAGAAACATCTGAATGCGACCCCATCGCTTTAACAGACATGTTGTTCTGATATGCCGCCTGAAAAAGTGGACGTGGACCAAAGAGAAGCCTGAGAGGCTGGCATCGTCGACTTGTAGCATAAACTGAATATCGCGATGGTGAGCGTCGACTGTAGAGAGAGAGGTACTACATAGGAAGCCTATTTTCTTTCTCTTGCTAGTATCTCATTGGTAGTTTTTTCGATGTATCGATGAAAATTACCAATAAGATGCTAGCAAAAGAAACAGACATTTATTCCGATTGGTCAATTAAAAGATATTATATCTCACGGATAAGATTTCCGAACACACCCCATAGTTTATTTTTCATATCAAAATAGCGCGAAATTTGAATCGCTCTTTCAGTTTGCGTTACTTCTTGCAGATATATATTCTCCTAATAAATTTGACGATTTTATGGGAATACAATCAAAAAATTTCTTTAGTCTCAGACAATTTTAAAATCCTCTAAACTTAATCATGCTTTTTTATTTTTGTTCATGCTAATAGTAATAAGACAATGAAAAAATATTAATCAAACATTGTATTTAGATTCGCTTTATATACAGACATGTTTAACATAGTTTACTGATATTTTACATTCGTGCTACTTAGGTATCAAAATATAGTTAATTTAGCTTTATTCTTTCTTTGATTTTGTTCAGCGGCGATACTTTTCTCGGAAGCTCTTAAATTAATAAGCTCCTTTTGTTTTTCATCATATCTCACCAAAATATTATTGTAAAGTATGCTACCTTTAGTATGCCTTATTAATGATTCTTTGAGTTTTAACGATTCCTTCTCTAAACGATTTATTGTCTCCGCAACTTGGAAGCTGGCTACATTTAGATTCCTATTCGATTCTGCCTTAAATTTATCCTTACTTTGTGAACTACTACCTACGTCATCTTTAGCTGCAAGTGATAAATGACATATTCAATAGATATATATTACAATGTATTCTTTGAATACATTGTCAGGTTTTTATTTTACAACTTACGTTTATCGCCTAATGTTTTATTGATAAAATTAAACACATTTCTATCCTCTTTCTGTTTTTCTCTTTGATATTGTCTTTCTCTTTGTTGCTCTAATTTTTGTTGCTGCTTACGCATTTTACGTTCTGCAGAGAACAAATCTTTGTCACCTCCGGCAAATTCACGTAATTCCATACAATGATCTGAAAAATGAAATAAATCAATAATGCATTGCATGACAATGTTGGGAGACTCAAACAAACCTAATGATTTTCCTGGTGGTAAGACTGTGGCTTCAACAGGTTCTATTCTACCGTCACTCCGTTTTCCAAGACCAGTACCAATTACATAACCCATTTGTATCATTAATTTGCTACCAATTCCACGTGTATGCTTCTCCCAATTTCCTAAAGATTCAGTAGATTGTAATGTTAAAAGAGATTTGTGAATCAGTTCGTTATTCGAGTATGATGGTGAATTACAAACAGAATCATCATCATCAGTATCATCAGAGGTATCTGACATTTCTAAGTCTGCATCATCTGTAAATATAATACATATTTTTTTATTAAAATTATGGAGAAAATGGGATTACCATATAATTAATCTTCAAGACATTTTTACCAAGAGGTAAAAGATCTTGTAAACTAGATTCCATGATTTTGCCACTTGCTTCAAACTTTATTCTATACTTATCCCCATCATTTTCAGGTAATTTTAAAATCACAGATCTATGCCATATATTATTTTTTTGTTTAGTTAATACTCGGCTTCCCATTTTAATGCTATGAAAATCAGGTTCCCTACAAATTATAAGTTATATCAAAATAAAAATACTAATAATCTAAATAATAAATTTTCTAGAAAATACTTAAAAGAAAATACTTGTATTCCTGTAGACTTGAAAATGGCACAATTTCGCCATGAGAATAATGGCAATTTTCATCGGAAAATTTACAACTACCATCAAGAAAATATGGGCATGGAATCATTTCCTTGTGTGTTGGATTAAGAAAAAAGACTCGAACCTGATTAATAATAAATCAAGTTATAAAATTAGTTTATAAAATTAAAAGGAAAGCAAAAATATACACCTCATATAATCTAAATTAATATTTAATAATATTAAAAACAAACATACCTTAATGTCATGGATATCTTTAATTGCTTCCACGTTGCTTCTATAAGCAGAACATACCATAGCATTATGGTAACCAGTACCACTCCAAGTACTACCATAAGGGGCCTTGCATTTCATACCCTCCAGCTCCTTCAATTCATCCTACAAGATCAACTTGCACCGTATAATTGTGTCATTGTTATGACATAGAGAATAGTATACTGACTTCAATGCTACTGGAAGCTGCGGTAGTTGTACTGTCCAGTTTTGTACTTTTACTATCATCCGAAAAGTTTTCCACCTCTGCCTAATGGATTTAAGCAACAAATCTTTAATTATGCATCAAATCTCTCTCTCTCTCTCTTTCTCCTTTTTCTCTACTTTGCTTTATATATCAAATATAAAATAATCATTATACTCGAAAATTATAAAAATATGCTGCAACAAACTCTTATATTATAAGTGATGCTTCATAGTATCATTTTTTCTTAGCTGATTTATAATTGTAATCATAAGAAATAAAAATAATAAAATACATTAATCTTCTCAATAATTAGTAACCATATTTAAGACAGACCTTGAACAAGGCATATTCTTTATCCAATAAATTCTCTGCCTCGTCATCAGAATTTTCATCTGTATTTTTGTTTATTGTACCATGTCCTTCAAGATTTTGCAAGCTCTCTTTTGTCAACGAAATGAGTTCCTCGATGTCAGACTTTAGGCTAAGCAAATTGTCTCTGTCAGGTCCTATTGACGTTGCAGATAGTGTCACATCTACTTGTGATAGCTGCAAATATGCAATTGTGTAAATGTAAATAGATACAGATTAAGATAACAAAATAAAATGATAAGTAAAAGAAAATTACAATCAAAAGTATTTAATTATAATGCCGAAATAATTTTTTTTTTTTTCATAAATTGTTAATATACCTGAGTCTCATATTGCTCGATGGCTTCTTTTAAGCTCTTTGCGTCTGTCATATTGTTGTCAGTAAGCAAATGAAAAATATTGTGCAGCGTAATTAAATCGTACAAAGTGCTCTTTTTACAATTATTGACAGCTCGTAAAATTTACGTGTAGCAGAAAGAAGTCTGAGAGGGGTCGGCCGCCATTTTTCGTGTAATGCTTTTTCTAAGTTATACACTAGCGGCGCATACATTCATTTATGCCGCCTGGAACTATATAGTCGCATCTACTTTCCGGCGAATGATAAAACAGTCAATTGGTTCATATCCGTGCTATAATTTATTCTTGTATACTTATAAAATAAATCCCCTTTCAAGCTTCTCTTTGACATGAAGCAATCTATTGTTTTGTCGAATGCAAATTCTAGACAATCTTGTCAATTTATCTCTCTTTTTATCCTATATCTTCCCATTACAAAATTATTCCTAAACTTGCCTAGAAATTCCTATTAGACAATAATACATTTTTTTAGCACATTATTTTACGTGAAATGTTATATATTTGTAAGAATTATTTCTACGATATTACAAAAATGCCAGCAAATTATGTTTTTATTTTTCATCACAATTGTATTTAGATTATCTCGAATAAAATAGAAGTGAATTGTATCTGCCTCGGTAGCGCAGTAGGCAGCGCGTAAGTCTCATAATCTTAAGGTCGTGAGTTCGATCCTCACCCGGGGCAGTTTTTTTTGGAATCAATCGAGATAAATTTTTTTGATTATGTTGAAGATGAATTTTAAGAATACTTATTTTAAAAGATACATATTTACAATCAAAATATTTAAAAAAAATAAAAAATTAACTTTTGTAAAACTATACCGAATATTTAGTTTATTACATTAGATGCAAAATCTTTAATTGTTTCTATGAAAAATAATGATTATATGATTATATTATAACAGAAAAGGATTCGTAATTGTTATTGCAAATGTATGTTAATGTTTCTTGAATCTTTAAAATTAACGATCGACTAATAATAACAAGTTTAAAGAAAAGAATTGGGCCGATGAACAATGAAAGAAAAGCGGTTTGCTTGGAGGAGAGAAACAGAGCATAAGAGACAATTATGCAAATACGACGCTCGCGAGAAGGGCCCGTCGACTCTTGGGATTGAAATGGTGGAAGTTAAAACGAGTTGTGAATTGTTCGCTGCCCTTTAGCGGTAGCGCAATTTGCAAGCAGACAGCCCATTAAATTGAATTCGCCGTAGGCTCTCTGTTCCTCGAAGGAGAAAATAGTCATTGTTCGCAGCGTTTCTTACAATCGTATAATTCTGACATTTCATAAAATCGCATTTTTGTCGAAGAAAAAAAAGCGTTCTAAACGAATGTTTTCTTAATAATAAAAATAATATAACAAAAATTAGTTAATATATTATTTGTCAATTATATTTTAAGATTATGTAATTTATTGTATTTATATGTATTTTTTTCTTTGTATCTGAAATAGTTGCAGTTAATTGTCGAGGCAACGACTCGTTAGTTTCACTATGCTCACGAATAGCAGTCTTTATTTATGTGAATAAGTGAAAACTCTGCGATGCGCTCTCATTTAACGTATTTTCAGCGTTATTGAAACATGTGATCGAGTCGTCTACGAAAAAAAAAAGAAAGATGAAATGCGATTTTATGCGATTCTCGGAAATCCACGGAATCCCGGATTGATTCACGAGCCCGCGTTGATTCAACTATCATTCATGGCGCTTTGCATCGTATCGCATCTCGCAATGAAAAGACGCATAGCTTTTTGAATCTGTTCCAATTAAAAAGTCAGAGCTTCGTTACACTCGGTTCTATCTCCCTCTCCGCTTTTCCGGCTGTCTCTGCGCTATCCCCTTTTTGCCTTCTCCGAAGCCGCTGATCCCTTTTACTTCTGGTTTTTGCCTCTCGTCAAGAGAAGAAAGGAAGGAGAGAAATCGGCATACCTGGATTTTTCGCCAGTAATTACTTCACTTCTTTTCTAAAACATTAGAAGTGCTCGCATATCGTTTATTTTATTCTCTAATTATACATCAGCTTGTCTACGTGCATGAATTAAAATCTAAACGAGAGAATTTATTCGTCGTCTCTTCGACGAATTTCGCGACGAGAATAAGAAGTATTACAAGAGGCACATAATTTGTCAATTCAATTAGAAACTCTGAAAAAAATATGGGCCGCCGATGCTCGATACGGGATGTAAAAGGAATCGTGTGAAAAAGGGAGAATTTCTTTTTCGCCTGCATATGACGAGAAAAAGAGTCCGTTCCCCCCCCCGTGAAGTATTTAACGATGCCGCACTATGGAGACACGAAGCGAGCCAAGGAGGAATAAGAAGCGCGTGCCCAAGTGCCAACATGACTTACGCACGTACGCACACGCGTGTATGCGCGGCTATTCGTCACCATACAATACGCACGTGGCTGAACGCGTGCGACGCCACTTGTCTCACGTATCTTGGAAAAATCCTCCCTTCACGGCTCTTAAATAAAGATGACGGTGTATATGTATATCAAACTATAGAGAGATATAAAAAAAATTGACGCACGCGCAAGATTGAGGAAAATTTTTCGTATTTTTATAAATATATATTTGTATAATCTTTAATTATATATATAATTATATAAATATACGATTTATCAAACGCGAGGTTTGCCTGCTATCTGATGGAACGTTGGTGTTATATAAATGTCGGTGGTTCATTATGTCGAAGTAACTATGCGTAAGGGAAATACTCGCTTCTTTTATTCTCTAAAAAAACATGGTGCATTGAACGTGAATGGTGAAGACCGAGGGAGAAAGAGGGCCGCAAGATATTTTCTTTCGTCCAGATAATTTCATATTCGGGATTGCGAATCTGCGCTTTTTATACGTCAAACATGGGAATCGATTCTAAGTTTATTTCATTTTAAATATATTTTCATATGTGGAAGTATTATCCTAATTTTTTTATTTTATTTTTTATTTTTTTTGAAAAATTAAGAGGGAAAAAAGCAAGCTAAAATAATGAAAAAAATCACTTGATTTCTATACAACAGAAAAGAATGATCTTTCTTTCAACCATTTATAGTTCTCAATCTTTGTTAAAAATATAATTCTTCCTTTTCATTTATATATTTAAACTTTTTATAGTTTTCTTTCGCGCAAAGATTAATGGAAAACAATAATCATTTCTTTACACTTCATTTTATCGATTGCACTTCCTTCTTGTCGTTTTTCTCGGCTATATTACACAAAGTTAATAATACACACTCGTCTAATAAATCATTCGTACAGAAATATCGATTATGACTTGTTGTAGATTCTTTTTTTCTCGGTCTAATTATCGCAGCAAGGTTGTCGCGATAATCGCAACAGTTGCTGTGCATTCTCTCGTCTTTCCATGCAATTAGATCTGCCATATACGCCAATTCCAGGCTATACGAGCACCATCGAACCACTCGACACATGTATCGGTTTCAACCAATTACTCGTTACTCGGTCACGTGTCTATCGCCACGTGTATACACTTTGCCTCCCACTTACAATAGATGGAAAAAATAATAACAAAATATATATCCGAGCGTTTTGTATTCGCCTCTGAGATTGTCTGAAACTTTATAATTAATATGAAGCAGAAAGTAAACGTGTTTAAGCGTATTAAATGAAAAATATCGATTGGCTGTCTTGATCGATAATTTATTTATCTACAATAACTCTCTTCCTGTTTCGCAAAAAGTAACTGACAGATTATTGACAGTGAATAACAATAATCAACTAAGTTACGGAAGATAATAACATTTTACATACATGCCCCAACATTGCACACATTCGATAATATTACTTTCATCTGTATACGTCGAGATTACACTTGACTAGAACACTATAAAGTAGCTACGCAAATTAAAAGCTCTTATTCAACTGCGTAAATCGATAATTATCAATTAAACGTATATATTTCTGATTTCAATTTATATGGATAAAGTATGTTTCGTTTCTCTTTTTCGACAATATAACTATTCTTCTCGTCTATCTTTTAAATGCAATATTAATACTGCATCTACAATGTTAAATGAAGTATTACATCAAAACGATATTGTAACATTGTAATATGTGTATAATATCGATTATATAGAAATTCTGTTACTCATTGAATAGAAGATGTAAACTTTCGTAAAATGTTAATATATTAAACGTTTTATTAAAGGGAATAAGCAACTACGACTATCGATTAACTCCTAATAATTACATATTTACATCTTTGTTTAATCCTCATTTAATGCTTGACTCGCGAAAGGAAATATCAGACAAATGATCACGATACAATTTTCCGAGCACAGAAATGTTTATAAACACCGAGATACGCTAATTTAAGTGTGTGCAGACATGTGATCAATGTAGAATGAATATAATTCATTCAATTTTTGTTACCCCCTCATTTCTCATCCTAGGTAGTTTTTATACAAGAACAATATACAGGTTCTAAACACAACGCGTAATAAGAAAAAAATATAATCACCTAACAAAAGAAAAGAAACTATAATATGTACGCGTGGGCACTTTTTGTTATTCGTTATTATATAAATCAATTTGTTAAGAAAACTCCAAGGCGATTAAAAAAATTTTAAAACACTAAGTTATAGTTTATATAGCACTCACGACACAAGGAGTTTGTTGAAATGTTTGTTCGGACGTGGAGGGATCTCTTCAGATCCAGAAATGATCTTGAAATCACGCGTGTTAGAGCGGGCAGCCATGGACGTAGGTGACATTTCGGAAGAGCGCGGCTGCCGTCGAGAGAAACGCCGCCGTGGAAGCGGTGGACGGTGCCGGTGGCGGCGGTGGCGGCGGCGGCGGATGACTGGTTTGCGTTTGTGTATTATATGGCGAGCAATAAGCGTCTATGCTGCCGTGATGCAGGCCGACGCTGCGTACCAGAAGATCCTTCTCGACAGTGGCTTGATGGCGCAACTGCTCTAATCGTAGCTGATTCTGCCGCTTCCATTTCGTTCTGCAATGGAACATTTATCTAGTTTTTCTAAATAGCATTATACGCGCGCGATTCTGCTTTTTAATGTCGAGTGATTGACAAGTTTGAAGCTGTTGAAGCAATTGAGTACTTGTCGAGCATTTGCTCAAGAGACATATAACATCCTTTTTATTTAATTTTATAAATAAACTTAAACTTAACAGATTTATAATTTTAAGATTATTAAAATATTGAATGTAAAACATAATGATTTATGACAAATAATGATAATATTTTGATAACATTTTCACTAAAGAAAAAATGATTTTAAATTATGAGACATATTCATATAATTTATAAATTTTAACTTGCTAAATTTTTTTAGAATATTATTTTTAGTACGCTATAATATTTTATGATATAATATGTATATAATATATTAATATATATAACAAAATAATTAGCAAAGATTTCTTATGTTATATTACAACTCGTAAAGAGTTCATATATTATTCGCGTAAATATTAAAATATATATTTAAAATCGTGATGAAAAGTTATATTACGTTTTATGGTTAAACTTCTATCTGTACCTTCTATTTTGATACCAGGTCTTCACTTGCGTCTCCGAAAGTGATAAGGCGTCAGCGACATCGCTACGATCTGCCACGCTGAGATATTTCTGACAACGAAATTTCCTCTCGAGGTAAGCCAGTTGAGCATGAGTAAAAGCGGTTCGTCGTCTTCGTGGTTTTCTATTAGTTGGCGGTGCATTATTGGCGGTTACTCCGCAAGACTTTGCAGATGTAGTCGCCGGACCTGGTGACGGCGAATGCGCTGATGGAGGACTTTCTAGACGCGCGCAAGGACTACTGCCAGGATCGATGGTATCCTCAGAATCCGAATGAACGGCCGAATCGTCCTCCGAATCTTCTGCAATGAATTTTTGCGCAATTTTTATTCTCAATATTTTCCTTCAAAATAATATTCCTCTAAGTACCTTCAGTAATAATTATTAGACATTGAGCGATATGACAAAAATATATTTGACTAGAGAGAGTTCTGTGTATAATAAAATTATCATACATTAAAGCTTAGGTTTAAGAATCTTTAAATTTACTGAGCTTCTCAGAAACCAAACTTATATTAAATTATCAAATTTATCTTACAAATTTGTATTACTTTTTATAAATTTCTCAATTTTAATTAGGTTTAATTAGCGCTAATCACATATGTTCTGATGTTAAAATTAAGAAATTTATAAAAAAATTAAGTTAATTAGTTTGATTTCTCTCTGAAAGTCTGTTTAGTTTATCTTTATTATGTTCCGTTTTAATGTTCTGTTTTAATGTTCGTATAATGTACGCATGATTTGAAATTTCCAAAAGAAAAGTCTTTTATGTATATAATTTCGATATGTATGTATATGATATGTATTATTAATACCTATCGTTTTTCTAGAGAAATATGTGGGAGACATATACATGAGACAGCGCGACTACTTTGTACTAATAGCTATTTTCTGACTGATCCAATCACCGAATCCGATCGGTCCGGCAAAATCTATTATCGAAACAATAATCCAGCGAACCCCGACCGATTGTGATCGATTTCGGTTAGAGCAAACCATCTGAATTAGTAAGACCTGCTTGCATCCCCCCAGGATTAGCCAATAGATTCGCGATGACACGCCGGGGGGTAATAATCTTCGATGAAAGTCCACGTACTAACGAGCTCTAACGAATCTTTCGGCACCTCGAACCATCTGTAGAATCGTTCTTAATGGGGTACCACCTCCGAGGGGGTTAGTCACCCCTGGTGGCCCTGCGTTGGCGATTTAAATAATGGGAACACACCACGGGGTCCACTTTCTAACGAGAATTTTGACGATCCGCCACGTGTCTAGAAATGTTTGGGTGAAAAAGCATAATTCTCGTTTCATAAAATTAATTAAACAGTTCTGAAATCGATTAAAATAAATTCTGAAATCGATTAAAATAAAATCACTTCACCGATCATGAATGATAATTTCTATGTTTTCTTCATTTTTTAATTATGAGGTTCATATTAAATACACACTTTTTAAAATCGAAACTTGTATTATTCAATGCAATACGAATGCGATTGTGAAATATAAATAATTCGCTCCAATTACATGCTTTTTATTTAGTTTTACGTGGAATGTATTTGAGAGAATAATTTTAAAACTAATTTTAAATATAGAATTTTAAAAATAATTTTTTAAAAAAACTTTTTAAATGGATGAAATTATCATAATATGTGAATCATGATATCGATTAAATTCTATGAATGTACACAGAAATTCACATATGATAATTTTACGCATTTAAAAAGTTTTTAAAAAAATAAATTATTTTTATTATTATAAAGTATTTTTAAAAATAAATTATTTTTAAAATTATTCTTTCATAAATACATTTCACTTAAGATTAAATAAAAATAAAAAGCATACAACTGAAGCGAATTATTTATGTTAGATTAATTCGCTCTTATATCTGTATATCTTTCCTATATGTAACTAACTTTCTTTCTATATAATATATAACCTTTTTATAAAAATATTAACATAAAAAATGTAGATTTTAAAGTTATAACTAATGTTTGATGATATTCGCGTGGTAATTTTCGATTTCTATTATTATCATCATTACTATCTCTATATAGTATGACATTTTACCTTGAACACGCTCGGCCAATACATCCCCCAGAAGATCTCTGATCAAGAACGACTTGTGCTCCTGCATCATCGCCATCGGCGAAACAACGCACTAACGACGCTCACAATCCTCAATCGAGATTACACCTATACAAACGAAACAATAACAATTAACCGCGACGAGTTTGCAGGAAATGCATCAACACGCTCGCACGCGAGAGGGAGGCCCGATTTTCATGCTACTATACGGACACTTGGCGTCGTTCTGCGTCGCCGACGTCCGTCGCGATTGACCGGAAGCGTCCGCGAACTTCGATACCACCGTCCTTATCGCCGACGAGAATATGCGAGACAAACACGCGGAGATGAAAACGCACATATAGGAAAGCTCGGAAAGTTAGCATACGGTCGGAGGGGGAGGTGCACGCGCTTGTATACCCTCTGCACTTGTTCCCGCGACCCCCCTCAAATTAATCCGCCCGTTTATTTTGAACGGGCTGCCTAATGCCCGCGCGATTTCGCAGCCATTTTGGGGGTGGAAGCGCCATGCTCGCCCCACTGCGAGAACTAGCGCGTCTCTCTTATTGGTTCGCGGAGACTGGAATGCGGAGGCGAAGAGACGAGAGTACGAGGTCGTCATTGGTTGGAAGACTCCATGGAGCCAGTCCCCTTCCTATACCTGTGAGTCGGTATCTTGGTGCCCGTTTCGATTTAAGTGGATCCGGATAAGGGTGCGAGGGATGGTGATGGTGCACTAGAAAGTGAGGATGGAAGTTATTGAAGAAGGGAAAGAGGCGGATGCAGAGGAGGAGAAGGGGGAAGTCATTGGCGAGCGATTACTGCGAAACGCGGAAGGAACAAATTGAATGTGAAACTTTTCTTGCGGGCGCACAATATAGCTGGTTTCTATGATTTCAGTGCTTGAAAGACGGATACTCGCTCTTGCTGAGTTACCGCTGTTATCAGTCTCGCTCGTCTCGTCGGTTCGTGCTTGTTGGCTTCGTTATAGAACTCCAAAAGGAGCCTGATGTAACAACCAGGCATAATAAATCTCCGAGAGAGAATGGTATTTATTTTAATACACTACTCCAAACTATCTAATGCGCGTATACATTGTGACGAAATCGTGTAATCTGCAACAAAGACATGAATAATTGCAAAAATATTTTGTACTTTAATATGCAATTTCGGGCATTTTGTTACTAGTAATGACGTAAAAAATTTTAAAACTGAGTTGAGAGAAAAAATGTGTATATATATATTTCTTTTTTCTTTTTACTTTAATTATTTTAAAACTACATGATATTTTAATTTACGAGTCTCATGAATGTTGTCAGCCGCGAGAAATCGAAGCTGTTTCTTTCTTATGAGATCAATTCGCGAATAACCCGGAATAACGCAAGATGCAACGCGAATGCGCATCAGCATTTGCATAAATACATCCTTCATAGATCCCTCCCCCAATGACGAATCCCGGCTTGCTAGAAGTAGTTTGCGAGTATAAATATGTATGATGCGTATATGCAACCATTCTAAGAGACTTCCGTGTTTTCTATCTCCCACTTCCCTCGCGTTGTTTGCGTACATCCGAGAGCAGTCTCCTCCTTTTTTCTCATCTCTCCCGTCGGTCATGCATACTGTTAGTCTATTCACCGCACTACTACTTACTTCTTTTTAAGCACTTGTCGACATGCGGCCGCGTGTACGTTGAACACTGCATCGCGAGAAATCATCCAAAGTTGAATTTAGCAAGACGCACGTCGTCGACTACGTAGAGTTTGTAAGAAAAGCTATATGCGAATCTCTCTTATTAGTCTCCTATCCTGGCAGAATACCTAAACAAAGTCAAATTATTGAAATCAACAATAATATTAGAGAATTCAAGATGTTATATGAGCCGAGAGAAGAAAAAGAAACAAACTTTATTATTAATGTCTAATTGCGATATATACGTTTGTTTATATACGTTTATATACGTTTGTTTATATACGTTTTTATATGTATTTTTGAAAAAAAAGAAACAAACTTATTATTAATGTCTAATTGCGATTTGTTTGTCTTATAATATAAAAAATTATAGATAATTAACAAGTAAATAAAATTCCTTCATATGGATCATTATTCTTTAAGTTTTGTCAAACAAAGCAAGACAGATAATGACACTGTAGAATAGAAAACATTGTAGTTTATCTGTCGACCACTGTTCAGTTACTTCTATTTCTTAATTTATTCTATTGATTACTTTTTCCATAGTGTTCCTACTATCTCACACTGTACATATACATAGATATAAATAAGCGTAACATTGTACTGTTAGCTAGCAAGTACATATACATTATCTCGATTTAATCATCAAAATGCTTAAAGCATGAATTTTTAAAAGATTACTTTATAACAGATATAATGCAGAAAAGTTATTCTGGTAGAATCGAGTTTTCTCAGACATTTTTTTGCCAAAAATTTTCAAATTTAATTTTATTCAATTTTATGACTTACAATTAGTATATTTATAACTTTATTACAAAATCATATTAAGCTATGATTTTATATATTGCACATATAAATATACGCACAATAAATAATGCAGAGTAACGCACATACAAATAATAATTATTGTTGCATTTATGCAGATGTTTTCATCACCGGTATTAGTGCAAAATAAAAGATAAAAAGCTGAATTGCACATTGCAAATAAATACATATTTAATGCTGTACAAAAATGCTATCTCTTAATCTGAGAAGTTATATATCAATGTACTGGCTAAGATAAAGACTATGTATCCAAATCGTATAATGCGTTTGTTAGATTGTTATTTATTAGTACTAATGTTTGTATAAAAAAATTAACGGTGATTGATCTTATCTTATAAACTCTTATGGAACAATGACTGTAGTTCACGTTTCAATTGAACGTATCTAATATATATGTGTATGTATTTTATAAAAGTCTCAGTCTATATTTCAATTGAATCATGAATGTGTTTGTGTGTGTATACGCATTATTCTATATTATTTATTATGCATATATTTATGTAATTTAAAAATGCAAAAAACTAAGTCATAAATATGGATAAAAATAAATTTTAAAAATTTTGGCAAAAAATGTCTGGGAAGACTCCATTTTTCTAGAATTACTTTTTCACATTATATTTATTATATTTATTATAAAGTGATTTTTATATTAGTGATCCTTATATCTTTTGATTTATGCTGGGGTAGGCATCCATTTTAAGATTTAAATTTAGATGATGTATATATATTTGCTAGTTAGCAATACAATGTTATGCTTATTTATACTTACATATGTATGTATGTATGCATATATATATATATATATATATATATATATATATAATTTAGTGTGATCGACAGATAAACTACAATGTTTCCTATTCTATATTATCACTATCTATCCTTCGCTTCATGTAAAACTTGAAAAATAGTTATCTTTATGAAGAAATTTTATTTATCTTATAATTATGTACATTATGAGACAAACATATATGTATATCACAATTAAATATTAATACATTAATATATACACATATATATTATATATATGTATATATATATTAATATATTAATATCTAATTGCGATATATATGTTTGTTTTATAATGTATATAAAAAATTATAAGATAATTAAATAACCTTATACATATGTGTGTGTGTGTGTGTCTGTGTAATATATATGTATATATGTATAATAAGTTACTAACGTAATAAATTTTTAAATTTAAATTTTAAATTTGAATTTAAATTTTTAAATTTGAATTTGAATTTTTAAATTTGAATTTGAATTTGAATTTTTAAATTTGAATTTGAATTTTTAAATTTGAATTTGAATTTGAATTTTTAAATTTGAATTTGAATTTGAATTTTTAAATTTGAATTTGAATTTGAATTTTTAAA
Organism: Camponotus vicinus; assembly: GCF_025532165.1. Lineage (NCBI taxonomy): Eukaryota > Metazoa > Arthropoda > Insecta > Hymenoptera > Formicidae > Camponotus > Camponotus vicinus. The sequence continues at coordinate 15,677,677 of NW_028141949.1, read as the reverse complement.
TTTGAATTTAAAAATTTAAATTTAAATTCAAATTTAAAAATTCAAATTCAAATTTAAAAATTTAAATTCAAATTCAAATTTAAAAATTCAAATTCAAATTTAAAAATTTAAATTTAAATTCAAATTTAAAAATTCAAATTCAAATTCAAATTTAAAAATTTAAATTTAAATTCAAATTTAAAAATTTAAATTTAAATTCAAATTTAAAAATTCAAATTCAAATTCAAATTTAAAAATTTAAATTTAAATTTTTTTATTGCGATATATTTGTTTTATAATGTAAAAATTATAAGATAATTAAATAAAATTTCTTCATAAGGATCACTATTTTTCAAATTTTGCATAAAACGAAAAAGTGAAAATATCTATACAGTTTATCTATCAACCAAGAACTTCATTTCGATGATTTTATCATATTGCAACGATTTTCAAATTTCGCAAAAGCCCTGGCGCATAGCATTAATTAAAGCTCCAATTAATTCTGATCGTTCACGCGAGTTCACCTTGATGCAAGCAAAGTTGGCGACGGCAGAGTGGGTGCTCGTCCTACCCGAATTTTCGAGCGATGTAACCGCGTGGCGCTGCATAAAATCATCGATTTTAAACGTAAGCCCCATCATACCGATGTAGAAACTGATGCTGTGAACGTTGACGATATTTTAATGGCGACAACGATGATGGTGTGACGGCGTATCGTTGTGTGCCGCGAACGAGAGACCCTTCACTATGAGCCGAGATTGACGCGCGCGTTTCGGAATTCATTAGGTTTAATGTATGCGGCAGATTAATTCAAGGGGCAGCAAAGCGGCCAGAGCGTCTCCTTTATAGGCGCGGAAAAAGGAGGACCGCCGGAATAAATGCATGCCGGGATACGAATTAAATTGAGAATCGTCGAGAATCATGAGGAACAAGGGTCCACTGAAGTTCTTGCCAAGTGATCACGTTAATCACCGAACGGAGACAGAAAAAAAAGGCTAAGCGCCAAACGCAAAAATTCGAAGACGCAAAAGCTATATTTTTTCTAAATAATATTTATATAAGAAAAATAAATATACTGAGAAAAATAAGTATTCCTCTTGTATATATGTATCTACTTCACTCATTTTAAATAATCGTAATATATATATGTACACACACACACATACATAGAAAGTAATTAAAAATTGAATTATCAGTAAAATTACGTATAATACCCATGTATATATTGACATAATTATATATATATATATATATATATATATATATATATATATATATATATATATATATATATATATATATTGTTAGATTAAGTCGAAAAAAAATAGCTGCGTCTTGAAAATTATGTTCTAAACAATCGCGTAATTTTAAAATCTCATAATTATAGTAATTTAGGAAGCTTTTCTACAAAAAGACTTTACATGACCATGTGCACAAGAGAAATATTTCACAGTTTATCGCATTTATCGTGTCCTGGATGAAGACAAATTAATGATAATAAGAGCGAAGGGCGGTTGGCGTAGAATTAGCTACAAACCATCACTCCCGCTGGCTGATCGTTATCGGCAATTTGCGACATTTGCTCCTCCCTCGTGGGTGATCCGAGATCTCATCTCAGGGCGCTTCTCTCCTGCCTGTTTCGCTTTTCTATGCGTTTGTGTCGTACAAATGAGATTTCATCGGTCAGGAATCGCTTCGTGACGAGAATCGACCTAGCAAATAAATTTTAATGACATATATTAAAATAGCATTTTAATATTTATAATAAATTTTTATCGATCAATATATATGATTACACCGAAATAAAACATGGTTATAGAATCTATTTGACTTTTTATTTAACTCTTTCGATTTCGTTTTTATGGAATGTGAATGAAATCAGTCGCGGAACTCAATGGCCGAAAATTCTGGCGATGTCTAACATATTGATAGCAATAATGACGCGGTCGCGGGATCGTCCTAACGCGAATAACTAAATACAGATGAAAGATAAAAGACTGCGAAGGGGATCATGCCGGAGCGATTTAAAACAGAAGCGGTTCCATCGAGCCGCAATGTGGAGAACCTCGAAATCGTTAACAATCGCGGCAAGCGCAAGCAGAATCTATTGATGTGCGACCGCGCGTGTGAATATAACTGCCGAAGTGAAGTTTCCGTATGAAGCGGCATCGTCCAGCTCGTTCCGCTCTTACGAAGCGACACAAAACCTTGCGGTGGTTTTAACTGAAAAATATTTCTTCCTTTCAACACCAAAGAGTCGCGTGAAAGAGCGAGGCTCACGCTCTTTTCGACATAATATTCTTTAATTACTTATCATTAGCATTAATAAAAATTTACGAGGTAATTTAAAAACAAGTAAATGTTAGCTTATAATAAATAGAATTATCTTTTTCTCATTATATTCTATGCTAACTTACAAAACTGGACTTTAATGCGTTAACAAAGATAATTAAATTCTCAAGATGTTAAGCTTTATAAGTTTAAGATTACAAAATGATCGAATATGCCTCGACAAGCAATGATGCGTTAGCTTAGAATGCGTTTTTTTTTGCAAAAATCACTTTACACGTACCTCGATGTGTTATTCTGTCACCGCATATACGGGCTATTGTGTTTCTCTTATAGAGACGGAGACACTCTCGAAGAATGATGGTTATGGGAAAAGGAGTGCTTGAACACGGACGTTGGTCAGGCCCCTGCGGTTCCAATTACGATTGAAAGGCGCTCCTGTTTGTTCGCTTCCTATAACTGCAGACTCTTCAGAGCCTCGTAGAACCGTACTCTAGTCCCGTGGCCATTTTCGAGCTCGATGAACGCGTTTCTATAGCAAATATGCGATTTTACAGCGCATCCGCAGTTTCATTCGAAAAGGATTCTATATTCCAACATTGGAATACAATTAACACGCAATCCTCATCAAGAGAAGATTGACTAAATGTTGTGAATTTTGATTAGACACAATTTAAATTATCCGAGCAATAGGATCTGATTACAAATTTCCTGTAAAAAAACTCAGCATTAGATATATTTTAATTTTAATAATAATCTCTTTGCAATTATTCAATATAAAGAGTACATAAATTTTCATGCAAATGACAGTTATCACGACATTATTCTAGATCCTTTTATATCGTATAATGGTATATATTTATGTGCTTTTGAAAATGCATGCTGACTGAAATAAGAAAATCAAATGGTTCTCGTGGATCGTTAGATTCAGTGCATTACATTTCCATAATGCACTTTCACAATGTCAGAAAACAGGGCGGTGCTGAAACGTACCGATTACCCGACGTAACCGCGTTCCTGCTTTCGTGCAAAGTGCCGAGTAATCAAAGGAACGATTGTCGTCACAAAGGTGCTTGATTGGCTCGTTTATGCTACGGTAATACCCGGGCTACCGGATGACACATAGAATTCTGCGGAGATACAAGTATATCTCACTCCTTTCTCCCTCTTTAACGAGTTTTCATGAAATCGCGCGTGTATAGTCAGCATTAAATACCGATATCTTGACTTATCGAATTTTATTACCAAGCAATAAAATCGTAAAAAACACAATTATATAAACAACATAAGTTACAATAATTAAAAATGTGTATGTTTATGTTTTGAAGTATATTGTTTCATCAACCTAGAGATATTTTGTCAATGTGAATAGCACATGCCAATTAAAATTTTTAAAATCAGTTATCATAGCAACTCGGTCGCTATATTTCAAAAACGATTTTATCATGATCTTTCACTTTTCCCTGATATCATCAATGTTTCAGTGATCAGTCTTAAGGATTAAGATTAACGCGCTATCGGGGAGAGAAATCTTGCGGCTGAAAGCCCGGGGCAGTGGCGCGCGAGGAGAATGTATCCCGTAGAGTCGGTGGTGTATCAGCGCGCCGAAGTTAGGAGGGTGACTTGTTTACTAGCGACAGTTGATTTGACAAAGCCGCGGGTCCATTTATACGAGCGAATATTACAGGAGCGCAGTCGAGGGGCGGCTTGTTATCCGCTCATTGAAGTTAACCACGGGGCTAAGTGCGCGCGGGGATGACGACGGAAGCGGCGAGGGCTGGAGAGTCGGTGGGTGCGCCTGTGCTGCGATAGAGAGAGGGAGGTGAAGAGGAAACGGAGATAGAGAGAAGCGGTTTGCGCGAAAGCCCGCGAGCCAATAAGAGGCCGGATCGTGTCGTCGTAGAGTAAATCCCACGGGGATGCTTTCCGCCGGATTATTCGACCGAGATTGAAAAGTTATCGTTGGCTAGTTCGCGACTTATCCAATGGATCACCTCGTTGTCCTTTTATATATCTCGTCGATTTTTATATATGCCTATGTGAAAGATGGCAGAGCTGCTTTCTCTGTAAAATAATAGATTATATTATCGGAAACTCTATATTCTACATTTAATAATCAAACTTTAAAATTATCTATCTTGCATCAATTACATTTTGCATTTATTTAACATTATATGGAAATTATATTATTACAAGATATGTATCAGCTTTATCGAATTAAATTTTAATAACGAGCTTTTTATCGTGACAGCTTTCCCTTGGCAAATATCATCATTTTTGCGGATTTTTAATTTTCAGCATTTTGAATGTCTTTGTAAGCTCCTTAACTGAGATAAAATCGCAACTAAAACTTGCAAACGAGCCGGGTCAAGCGTGCATAACTGAAGATATTTACTTCTGTGTAACACGCCGCAATGTCTGCACTGCTTACTGACTGGTAAGCACTCTGAGATTCTCTGACATGTGGATAATTAATGCCCGCGACCAGGGCCGGCGTGAATATTCGCGAGGTCGGACGCAAAAATACAATAGCATGGAAAAATAAATAGATGCGGAAAAATTTAAATAACTTTAAATATCTAATATTGGAAACTGCGCGATTGAAAAAATCATAAATGTGCTATTCAATTAATTTCACATCTTTCGGATCTTTTTCGATAAGACTTCAATTCGCGAGCTTTATCATAAAATAAAATTCAATAAAAAATTTAAGAAGCAATGAATGATAATTAAAAAAAAGAGCGAAGCCTTTATAAAAAAGATTGAACTATCTATAATAATTTTACAAAAACGCATAATTTCTTTATATATTTTACATGTATTCATGTGCGTATTTGTATATATCAATGTGTAAAAAGAAATCTCGGAAAGTTCGTCGGAAGAGATGATTCTTTTGAATAGGTCGATGAAAATGTGAAAGAGGGCGACGAAGAGAAGAAAGTTTCCGGATAACCGACGCGGAAATATGCAGATAATGACTACTTTCTCATATCTTAATTATAGAATAATTAATTGGAATGTTTTGCCGTATTCGCAAGGGTGCTCGATTAAAATGAGATGAAGGCTGCTGCTTTTTCCTCCAATGAGAAGGAATACCTCGCTTTACGCGGCGAGAATTTCTTTCCTTTCGCATTCTACGAGATTCTATGCGCGAGAAATTAGGCAGGAAACTCTTCGCGAGTAAATTCTCGGTTAATTAATTCGCAGACAAGCTTAATTGGTCTGTAATTTTAACAAGAGATTCATTAAATTAACCCCATAAAATATGTTTGTAAAAATATGGAATAATCATATTGATAGCGATAAGTATACTAATAAATTCGGATAATTTCTTCGATTAATAGAAAAGAAGAGAATACAAGAAATAATAACGTAATTAATTTGTCTCAGGTATCTTATTTAAGTCTTCAATTTGATGTAGAAACGAATTAATTGAATCACATCTTTTCTTGCAATGATATTAAAAAATGAAAATAAAAGTTTGATATCCTTCATTCGTAGAAAAATTAACTAAATTTTATTTGGCTTAAGATATCTTTTTTAAATAGATTAAAACAGAGAGAGATATAACTCATGGTATTATATATATATATATATATATATATATATATATATATATATATATATATATATATATATCTCTTTCGTTTGCCAGCTCCAGCATTTTCTGTTAGTCGCGCATCGTTTCCACCCAGTAGTTGTGTCGATATCTCGAAACCCCTTTGAATACTTCGTTATTCGTTATCGTGACACAGCCACTGTTGTAGTGCTAATGGAACAATAGCGAGCCGGAAAAAGTTAGATCGCGCGCTGACGCAAAGCGAGGACGCGCCTTTGTTAGCGTTCAATTGTTCTCTCTTTGTTCTAGACATTGTTTTCGGTAACTCTTTCGCGGTAACAAGGAAGAAGCTCAATTAGAACGGTTTGAGGACTTAAACGCCCAGAGGCTGCTGCGGTTTAAGAGGCAAGAATGCGACACCGACACTGGTTTCAAAACATCGTTACCGCAAACAGAGTCTCTTAATCGCGCCAGCGCTAACGCGGTTATTGATTATATACGTGCGGGTTTTACTGAGAATATAAATTCTTTCAAATTCAGTTTACATGCGTAATTTAAGTGCCACATAAATACCACTCGCATTTTTTGATAACTTATTTGAAAAGAATGTGAGTTTTTCGGAGCTATAGAGTTAGACATTCGCTTAATTGTATGTAAATTTTTCGAATATCTATCTTGATGTAATTATGTATATATTAATATAATCATACAATATATTCTAATCTTTTATATTATAATAAACGTTGGAAATATGTTGACAATTTATTTATCTTGGTATATACCTATATATGCCTGTTCATACCTGATTGAAAAAATGTTCCTTACTAGTTCCTTACGGATTTTGATGTACATCCGTATAATATAAAGGAAGTATCATATGTTCCTGCGCATGCGTCGCTTCTCGCCGACACAGTAATTTTCTCCTTCTGTTATCCTGTCGCGACGCCGTTCCTATCTCGGAATCACTGTTATCTTTCGGCCGTTGCAGTAATTTCCGACGTTCCAACGGAATAATCGGCGGAAAGATGCCTCGTCGACGATCCTGAATCGGAAAGGAATTATTAATCAATATTGTAAAAACACTAGTATCTTATCCATTACTCATCATACCTGCGCACGAGGCGAGTTATCAGGACATTCGAAGTATCGGTCTGCGGTCATTGCCCTCGTCCTGTCCGGGTCCAGGAATGGAACAACAAGAAACGTCTAGGAGAAACTCCGTCGCATGTATGAAATCCTAGTGGAAAAACAAGACCGTGCTTTGAAGCACAAATTGGGATAAATCCTGTTACTGTGTTGCAATTAGTATTCATAGCAATCAAACACCTCTCTCATCGTTATTTAAATATTAAAGCGAATGTTTGCGAGTAGTTGATTCCCTTTGTAGTTCAAATCTGTTCTTTTCTTTTCGAAATGTGGCTTACGTTATATTAAATGTAAAAAAGCGAAAGTGCAAATCTCTTCTTATCATAATAACGCGAACTTTTCTCTATATGAAACATATTTCTTCTGTTATTTCTATTATATATTCTATTTTCTACATATTATTGAAACAATAAATAAAAGTTCTGTAGTTTTAACGATGTATTCCAAGATATTATAATGCATCAATATGTATTAACGTTAAATATTAATATTAAATTGTAGATTGTCGAGGAGAGGGCACACGTAATTGCGCGCACGCAATTGCGCGAATCGTTATCAAGGTGGAGTAAACAATACAGTTGTGCGGTGCAATCGAATGTGTGTTGGTGCATGCGTCACCGATACAGTCGCGTAGTATGTTGTAGCGTTATTGGAAATATGCTCGAATATTTGGATATTTTTTCGGGCTTGGCTGCGTGCCGTTTTATGATCGCCTGTGATCGGCGCCTGAAATTAAGACGCATGGAAGACGAATTGCGATCGATGGAAAAAGTACAATACAACAAAACGCCGTCTATTCGTCTTATCTCTTGTCTTGGCTCACTTTTCCGAAGCATCTCGTATAATTTTTGCATGTAATAATATCTATCGCGTCTTCAAAGACGTTCCCATCGAGAGCGAGATCGAGAGAGAAAAAGGGTCGTCTCCAAGAGCGTCTTAAACATTTTTCGCCTATTCTTGTAAGTCTACAAAATCGTCGCTTTTCGCGACGCATAATATAATTTACGTGATAATTTCCAGACGCGCGCAAAGCGCACCACGATGTCCTGCTATCCTGTCGCTCCTGGAACACCCTCCTACTCCAGAGAATCGTATCGCGGTTCCCGGAAGCCCGTGCGCGGCAGAGAAAGAGAAAGCGAGAGAGAGAGAGAGAAAGAGCGGGAGCGTTCCAGAGTTATAGCTTCCTGGTGGCGCGAATGCTTCTGGCGCCACTCTCTTGACGAGTGACAGGACGTTGACGAGCGCGTCGGGAGAATCGAGGCTCGCGTTTGATGCTCGTCGTAGCAAATGCGACGAAAATTCGAGCTTGCATGCGGTCCTGTTACGGGGGATGCTTGCCGTTCGAAAGCGCATACGCCGCGGGGGTGGGAGTCGGGGGTGAAAAAAAATCTTTCCTCACATGTTATCCTGATGTCGAGAATATTTGCGAGAAACGAATGCGTGCCGATTGATCGTCGCGAAACTTTTGCGGCTGCGATTCAAGTTTGCTTAACGAAACGGCGGTTAAGTGAAATTTTCCAAGCTCTCCGAGATCTGAAAATATCAATTTCCACAGTAAAGATATTAGTTTTCTCTCTCTTTCTCTCTGTCAATTTCATTCGCGAATTATCTGATATTTATTTATGATTTATTATGACATGTATTTGAATTTGTGATAATGTGTATCTAAGGTTAAGTTGTCGATTTCGTGATATAATGTATAACGATAAAATAATTTTTTTTTTCGACTCACGAGGATCGTGTTTAAAGTAGATTGAGAAAATTATTGTGACAAATATTGCGTTGTTTGTAAATAGATTACCTTGATATACGGATCTCTCTCTCTCTCTCTACATCTATCGTATTTTGAACATTCCAGGAGTAATTGCTTCTACGAACCCTTCGAGAAAATATTGTTTCGTCCGAAATCTGATGTATATTCACAAGGACAGGAGAAAGATGAGGATATAATTTCTTCAGGATATTGCTTTCGGGAAACAGAATTGCTATTCCTCGGACATATTTTTTGCCTCGATTTTATGTACTCAGTCTTGGACCCTTGAAATTGCCTTCGCTTTAGTTTTTGTCTCTTATATACGAATCTGTCTTCGCGCCTTTTTATCGCAAGCAAAAATTGTACACGTATATATCTGAATATATATTTTCTCATAATATGTAGAGTGCAACTCAAAATGCGCGTAGACAATTTTTTAGAAACAGATCTTTTAAAATATAAATATTGAGAATAAAATTTTTTTCTCGGTGAAAAAGTTCATTACCTCTCTCACTGTATTTACGCTGCGTACTTCTATCGTGTAATCTATACCAGTAGAAAAATCTGAAAGCGGTTTACGTCATGGAGGAATTTGTATTCAAAGCGCCTTTATGCTGTGGACATTGAACTACAAAGCCAAGTCTATGAAACTTCTTAATGGGTAACATGCTGTTCGCAAATGTGGTTCTGTTCCATGCTATGTGCGCAAAGTAATAGAGGAGTGCTACACGTAAGATGCTTCACATGGTGTGTGTGTATGTGTGTATATATATTTTATATATATATATATATTACACATCATTTTATATACATATAAAAGCGTCTTGCGTTACAGCTCCCGTATTACCGACATGTTGTGAACATAACATGTTACCCATTAAGAAGTTTCATAGTCTGACTATGTAGTTCAATGTCCACGTTTTATGGACATAGAGGCGCTTTGAAAATTGGGGGCAGAGAGAAGACTGAGAGATGGCCTGTTTTTAGGTGATCCCTGAAAGCGATACTCCCTCTATGGACATTGAAAACGTGGACATGAACTACAAAGCCAATGTCCATGAATGTTCTCAGAGGGTAATATATAATGTGCACAATTTCTGGTTTTGTTCCGTGCTATGTGCACGAAGTGCCGGTAGCACCAGAGTATAACAATCATTATTTTGAAAATAATATATAAATATGATAAATAATAATTTTTATAAAAATAATTTTTATAAATTACTAATTAAAAAATTAAATTACTAATTTTTAAAAATTACTTACCTATATGTGTATGTATGTGTGTCCATACGTTGTCCAAATGATTTTAAATATAAGAATAGACTATATCAATATCGGCGTATGTTACCGCCGGCATAGCTCTCAGGTTCATGAGAGTACTGAAACCTCACCTGGCAAATGCCTTCGTTAAGGCGAAAATACAGGGGAGGAAAAATTGAGGAGGAAAAATTTTATTTATTTTTATTTTTTTGAATAGAGTTTTTAAACAGAGAATATAATACATATAAAAAATATATATTACATAATTATAATATATACAACGTAAATTATAATTAATTTGCAGTTACATAAAAAACACATTACAAAATATTAAATTATGTAATATAAAAATAATTACATTACAAATATATATATTACAAAATTTAATGCAGAATATATAAAATACAATGCATTAGAAATATATATTACAAAATATAATACAAATTTAATATAAACTATAATTTTAAACTTAATACAAAATAAAATTTATTACACGAAAGTGTCCAAAGTATACGTATAATATAAAATTTACTAAAAATTTTTACATAGACCAGACAAGACTGATTAGTGATGATTAATTACGCGATATTTATTATTAATAATCAACATAGAATAATAGAATTTAATTAGTTTTATATAAATAACGTATAAACGTAAATAATCATGATCAAAAGAGTCATTAATAAAATTGTTGATCATTTCTTCGATTGTAGAACAAAATATTTGCATTATTGACGCATTTCGTGCAGACCATGAAAAGAAATACTTAAAACGTGTAAAGATAGAACAAGCTTTGATGTAAATCAAAGATTAAATTACAAAATAAATTGCGATTTAAAATTCGCGAGAAAACGCGACGAATAAATAAGCGATAATATGCGGAATATTTGATCGCGATACGTATAATTTTTATAATATAATAATCGAAGCTCTCGTGCGCGATATAATTATTATCACGTAAATATAGAAAATCGAAAATATTTACCAAATCATTTGAGGTCTGTAATGTTTGTGAATATGTAATTCAGCGACCGAATTACTGCGAATTTTTATAAGATATATCGCGATTTAAAATTCGCGATAAAACGCGACGATAAATAAATCGATAACATTCAAAATATTCAATTGCAGATACGCGAGTGACATACCGGTAATCCGATAAAAAGAGGAGCGATCTTAAAAATGGAGAACGATTAACATCTTGTTTCTACATCATATTTCGCAAGATCAATCTGCGAAGAAAAGTTAAGTGATCCATTGAACGTCGGGAATTCCATCGTAGGAGGGAACGAATCCTGGATCTTTCGGACTATTCCCGATAGCAATGATTTCAGTATTAAATCAAAGACAATTATCCCTCGTCATTATTTTCAATTCACGAATTTGATATTCACGTCAGAAAACATGTTCTTCCATTACTAAGAAATATATTTCTTTATTGAAAATTAAATGGATATAACCTTTGTCATTGAAATGTGTTTACGAACGATTATATTTATAAATAATAAAATACATGCATTATTGGAGTTTGTGTTAAATGTGCGAACACATAATTTGGGGTACCGTCTGCGCGCGCGAGACGAATCGAACCCGATAACAGCAAGATATAAAAAATTTCAATTCGAATAGTGTTCAAAATAAAATAAATGAAATAATTTTAAATATATAATTAATTCTAGATTAATTATCTAGATTCTTATTCTTGTAACGTTTAAATTAATAATTTTTTTTCTTTTAATCAATATCTTACTGATATAAGGGTACCCATTCGATTCGTCTCTAAATTTTTAAGTATTCGCACATTTTATGTAACATTCATGTATAATTTCGCGTATATATAATATATCATATTAACAAAAATTATAAAAATATTTTAGATACGTTAATTTGTTCATGTATTTTATTATACATACATATAAAATGATATATATATCTGAAAACTAATATTCTAAATTGGCGATGGATGTCCAATACTTGCAAATAGTTTCTTAAAAGAAACTAAAAACTACTATTATCCCCAGTACATAGAAATAATTTTTCAAATGAGATAGTTAATTAATAATTAATAAAATATATTCGTTCGTAAGCATTTTATCAAAAAATTAATAAAAATTAATTACAATATGAAATTTCTTGAAAAATTAAAGTTTATACACAACGCTATATCCATATTTACTCTACTATTAAATTTTTCTGGCATTATATATATAAACAATAATAATACCAATTCTAATAATGATCGAACATTTTTAATGAAAAAAAAAAGATACATTTCTCCCATCTAAATATATACTATTTAAATTAATTCGACGTTAAAGAAGTCCTCGAATTACTACCGAAATCATTGCTTTCGGAAATTGCCAGGAAAACCTGGGATTAGTTCCAATCTTACAATAAAAATTCCCAATTTTTAACAGGCCACCGAACTAGACGTCGCGAATGAATCTCACAAGAACCGATGAGAAATAATTCTCCATGATGAAAATCGTTTCGACTCCTCGGCGGTACAAGCCATGCAACTTTTATTAACGTTTATTTAACGGAAGGAACAATGATAACTCTTTTATTAAAACGACAATCTTGTCTAAGAACGCGAAAAGAACGTGGGAAAAACACGATGATTTCGCAACCGTAATTTATTAATTTATTTATGAATATTTTTCGATACGAAATTCGTAAGTACAAATGTAACTGAAAAACAAATTATTAAATTCATAATAATTAACTCGCGATTCTATAATATCGAAGGTGACGCGAAGAGAACGCAGAAAGAACACGGTATTTTCGCAATCATAATTTAATAATTTATTTTAAATATATTCAGTTCCGCGCGATATGGAATTCATAAATAGATAAATCTAACGGAAAGCATATCATTAAATTTATAATAATTGACTCGCGATTCTACATTTTATATAAACATTTTCCGAATTTATTAATGACTCTTTGGTATGAAAATATAAACAGTTATTCTTTTACGAATATTTCAAAAATATATACTATAGAAACAAATATGTTAATTTAACGAATTAATATTATACGTATACTTACGTATAATCATATATATACATATAATATATACGTATAATCATTATACGTATACTTTCGATAATTTTTCGTGTAATTTACATAAGAATGTATTCACGTAATTTACAATCGTAAATACAATTTCATGTAATATAATTATAGTTATAATTGTATTTTATACAACTATGTAAATAATTAAAAATATCAATATTAGATTATAATTAATATACAATTATAACTATTTACAATTTACATCGTAAATAGACACAATACGATTTACAATCGTAAATACAATTTCATGTAATATAATTATAGTTATAATTGTATTTTATACAACTATGTCAATAATTAAAAATATCAATATTAGATTATAATTAATATACAATTATAACTATTTACAATTTACAAAGCACAATTCATTAATTACAAAGTACAATTTACAAAATATAATTTATGATGTTATCAATATCAAATAAATGTACTTGATTTATTCAAATGTTTAATAACATAAATAATTTGATATTGATAACATTAACATTTGGACTTAATATTATAGCTATATATTAATTGACACATTTATATGATATATTATTAATTTTTAAAATCAAATATAACATGCTAAAATATATCTTGAACATTTATAATTATGCAATTTGTTTAATCTTCTTGAAAATAATTTTGATAATTTAATTTAATTTTTAAAATATTTTTAAAAAGAAATTCAATTTAATTTTTTAAGAATAATTTTAAATTATTACAAAGAATTACAAAAGTATCCAAAATATACGTATAATATAAAATTTATTAAAAATTTCTACATAGTCCAAACAAGGCTGATTAGCGATGATAAATTACGCGATATTTATTATTAATAATCGACATACAATAATAGAATTTAAGAATAGAAATTAGTTTTATATAAATAACGCTTAAACATAAATAATCGTGATCAAAAGGGTCATTAATAAAATTATTGATAGTTTTTTCGATTGTAGAAGAAAGTATTTGCATTACTGGCGCATTTTATGTAGATTATTAATATTCAAAACGCGAAAAGATAGATCAAGCTTCGATGTAAATCAATGATTAAAGTACAAGATAAATAACGATTTAAAATTCGCGAGAGAGCGATAACGAATAAATAAATAACGAATAAATTAATAGTTGATTACGATATGCATAATTTTTGTAATATGATAATCGAAACCGCTAATAGACAGCGTGCGACATAATTATTATCAAACAAATGCGAAGATATTTCGAGACATTTGAGATTTATAATATTTGCGAATATAGAATTTATTATGAATTTTTAGAAGATAAATCGTGATATACAATTCGCGAGAAGACGCGACAAATAAATAAATCGACAATATTCGGAATATTTGATTGCGATATGTATAATTTTTATAATATAATCGGAGCCCCTAATAGACACGCGTGATATAATTAATAGAGAATAACGGGTTTAATAGAAAATAACGGAACGAATAATTTTATCAATGTCTCTCTCTAATAATTTAACTATCTAACTATAACTCTAACTATCGATGTATTAGTAGAGTTTAATAAGATTTATATAATGATTTAAATAATCGCGATTTTAATCATTAATAAAATTATCGATCATTTTCTTAAATAGTAAAAAAAATATTTGCACTATTAGCGCAGACTATAAAAGACAATATTCAAAGACGTGGAAAGGTAGACAAAGTTTCGACGTATAAGTCAACGATTAAATTATAAGATAATATTAAGTTATAAGATAAATCGCGATTTACAATTCGCGAGAAGACGCGACAAATAAATAAATCGACAATATTCGGAATATTTGATTGCGATATGTACAATTTTAATAATATAATCGGAGCACCTAATAGACACGCGCGATATAATTACTATCACGCACAAGTGCAAAGATATTTCGACAGATATTTAAGGTCTGTAATATTTGCGAATTTATTTGCGATTAATACGCTATTTTATAGAAATATCGCGATTGAAAAATACATATAAAAATACATATTGAAAATACATACATCTCGCGCATGATTAGTTAAATGAAATAAAATGAATCTTAAGACTTTACAATTTTGAATATAATTAACATATAATTAAAAAATCGCGTTGTTTGCCACGTTTAATAGAGAATAACGGAACGAATAATTTTATCAAAATCCCTCTCTAATAATTTAACTATCTATATCTCTAACTATATCTCTAACTATCGATGTATTAGTAGAGTTTAATAAGATTTATATAATGATTTAAATAATCGCGATTAATCACTAATAAAATTATCGGTCATCTTCTTAAATAGTAAAAAAAAATATTTGCACTACTAGCGAAGACTATAAAAGACAATATTCAAAGACGCGGAAAGATAGATAAAGTTTCGACGTATAAGTCAACGATTAAATTATAAGATAAATCGCGATTTAAAATTCCCGAGAAAACGCGACGAATAAATATAATGATCGAAGCTCTCAATAGACACGAGCGCGATATAATTATTATCACGTAAGTATAAAAAATCAAAAATATTTCAACAATTATTTGAGGTCTGTAATGTTTGTGAATATACAATTCACCGACCGATTTACTTGCAAATTTTTATAAGATAAATCGCGATTTAAAATTGGCGATAAACCGCGACAAATAAATAAATCGATAATATTCAAAATATTCAATTGCAGATACGCGAGTGACATACTGGTAACATCCGATAAAAAGAGGAGCGATCTTAAAAATGGAGAATGATTAACATCCTGTTTCTACATCAGATTTCGCAAGATCAATCTGCGAAGAAAAGTTAAGTGATCCATTGAACGTCGGGAATTTCACTGTAGGAAGGAACGAATCCTGGATCTTCCGGACTATTCCCGATAGCAATGATTTCAGTATTAAATCAAAGACAATTAACCCTCGTCATTATTTTCAATTCGCAAAATTGATATTCACGTCAGAAAACATGTTCTTCCATTACTAAGAAATATATTTCTTTATTGAAAATTAAATGGATATAACCTTTGTTATTGAAATGTGATTACGAACAATTATATTTATAAATAATAAAATACATGCATTATTGGAGTTTATGTTAAATGTGCGAACACATAATTTGGGGTACCGTCTGCGCGCGCGAGACGAATCGAACCCGATAACAGCAAGATTTAAAAAATTTCAATTCGAATAGTGTTCAAAATAAAATAAATGAAATAATTTTAAATATATAATTAATTCTAGATTAATTATCTAGATTCTTATAACGTTTAAATTAATAATTTTTTTTCTTTTAATCAATATCTTACTGATATAAGGGTACCCATTCGATTCGTCTCTAAATTTTTAAGTATTCGCACATTTTATGTAACATTCATGTATAATTTCGCGTGTATATATATATAATATATTATATTAACAAAAATTATAAAAATATTTTGGATACGTTAATTTGTGCATGTATTTTAAATAATTTTTTCAAATTAATTAATAATTAATAAAATATATTCGTTCGTATAATCATTTTTATCATAAAAATTAATAAAAATTAATTAAATTATGAAATTATTTAAAAAATTAAAATTTATACACAACGCTATATCCATATTTAATCTACTATTAAATCTTTCTGGCGTTATATAGACAATAATGATACCAATCCTAATAATGAAGAACATTTTTTAACGAAGAAAAGAAAAGATACATTTTTCTCATCTAAATATATATTATTTAAATTAATTCGACGTTAAAGAAGCGTATCGTCGTTGAATTACTACCGAAACCATTGCTTTCGGAAATTGCCAGGAAAACCTGGGATTAGTTCCAATCTTACAATAAAAATTCCCAATTTTTAACAGGCCACCGAACTAGACGTCGCGAATGGATCTCACAAGAACCGGTGAGAAATAATTCTCCATGATGAAAATCGTTTCGACTTTTCGGCGGTACGAGCCACGCAATTTTTATTAACGTTTATTTAACGGAAGAAACAACGATAACTCTTTTATTAAAACGACAATCTCGTCTAAGAATGCGAAAAGAACGCGGGAAAAACACGGTGATTTCGCAACCGTAATTTATTAATTTATTTATGAATATTTTCCGATACGAAATTCGTAAGTATAAATATAACTGAAAAAACAAATTATTAAATTCATAATAATTAACTCGCGATTCTATAATATCGAAAGTGATCGTTAAATTTTGTGAAGCTAATATTTAATCGTTGACTTATCACATCGAATCTTCACACTCTTATTCGATAATTCTTTATATTTAATTAGCAATATTTAGGAATATTATCTGACGAGAGGGACAGCGATAAAAATCTTTTGTTAAAACGATAATTTTGTATAAGAACTTATATTAAAAATTTTATATTTGATCGCGCGATGTATATACTTAATATGTATACCTATACATTAGACGGCTCTCCCGGTTTCGGTACGAGCAAAAATCCCATTTCACTTATGAGAATCAACTTCGAGCCAATCGGTCGGGATTGCAACGATACAACGAGCAAGGACTAAGCCCAAACCGGAAAGAAGACGAAACGATTGACGGAAATAGAGGAAAATGAAGTTCACCAACTCTTTTTCGCGCAATTATCCTATCTCGTATCGAACCTGGACCCGCTAAGCACGATTTCAGGTGCTCCGCCCGGACATATTATGCCTCCCGCGGTTGCTATATGCTACACCAGGCTAGTAGACGGCAAAAGAAGAGGATACCCACATTTTTTAAATGCTTACATTCAGCAATTTAGAAAATGGGGAGGCAACCCCTTTTACCGAGCGAAAATCGTGCCTAGGGGAATCCACTCGACTCCTCGACAGGGTTAACACACGCAGTGCGTGTGGCTGTAGACGAGCAAAGAGAAGGGACCCATTGACGACCATTCCGAGCAATCGATCGAGTTCTAACTAATTCGGGCCGAATCACTTGACGAAGCACGAAGCAAGAGTGTACGTTGCATAGCAACGTGTGCAAACTCGAAACATCCCAATTAGTTGGCATCGGAAGTAGAGACTCGTGACAATATAAGGAAATTGGGATTTTTATACGAAAAGTCCAACGCGGAAGCGCGAAAACGCGACGACGGGAAACGGGGAAACGCGGTAATGCCGCCGTCCGCGACATGTCGACGGCACCGACGATGGAAAGTCGATGACGCAATGTAATTCTTTTATTAAAACGACAATCTCGTCTAAGAAGAACGCGAAAAAAAACGTGGGAAAAACACGGTGTTTTTCGCAACCGTAATTTATTAATTTATTTATGAATATTTTCCGATACGGAATTCGTAAATACAAATATAACTGAAAAGCAAATTATTAAATTCATAATAATTAACTCGCGATCCTATAATAGCGAAGGTGATCGTTAAATTTTGTGAAGCTAATATCTAATCGTTGACTTATCACATCGAATCTTCACACTCTTATTCGATAATTCTTTATATTTAATTAGCAATATTTAGGAATATTATCTGACGAGAGGGACAGCGATAAAATTCTTTTGTTAAAACGGTAATCTTTTATAAGGACACGAAAAGAACGCGAAAAGAACGTGAAAAGAACCCAGAAAGAACGCGAAAAGAACCCGGAAAGAACGCGAAAAGAATGCGGAAAAAACGCGGAAAAAACGCGGAAAGAACACGGAAAGAACACGGTATTTTCGCAATCATAATTTAATAATTTATTTTAAGAATATTCAGCTCCGCGCGATATGGAATTCATAAATAGATAAATCTAACGGAAAGCATATCATTAAATTTATAATAATTGACTCGCGATTTTATAACAAAGGCGTCTGTCGAATTTTATAACGCTTATATTTAATCATTAATTTAGCATCGAATTTTTACATTTTATATAAAAATTTTCCGAATTTATTAATGACTCTGATATGAAAATATAAATTGTTACTCTTTTATCAATATTTAAAAAATATATACTATAGAAATAAATATGTTAATTTAATGAATTACTATTATATAATTATTATACGTATACTTTCGATAATTTTTCATGTAATTTACATAAGAATGAATTTACGTAATTTACAATCTTCTTAAACATTTATAATTTTGCAATTTCTTGTAGTATTCCTGAAAATAATTTTAATAATTTAAATTAATAATTTAAATATTTTCATTTTTAAAGCATTTTTAAAAATAAATTTAATTTAATTTTTTAAACTGAAATAAAGCCAAATTACAAATTTCTCTATATTATATTAGACTGCTAACACGGCCATATCTCATATGATAAAATGTAAAACAAAAGCAATCATTTATAACTGGACAGAATTTATACCGGATATCACAAAATTTAACATAACATAACTATCGCTTTCGAAAGATGCAATTGTAATTTATATGAGTATCTCTTGTATATTTATTTTAATAATTGCTGGTTATTGCTTATATTTATTTAAATACTATATTTTAATATTTTGTAACTACTTATGTTCATTTTAATCACTATCTCATAGAAGTTTATATTTATTTTAATAAATGCCGGCAAAAATTGAAGTACGACATAATATGTATATTAATCTAATCTGTATATGTATGTCCTGCCCAAATGTAAATGGTTATCCTGGCTTCAGCTGTTAGCAGCCTGGTATAATATATGAAATTCTTATAATATAAAAGTCTCTGTGCAGATTACCAATAAAAATTGATTGATATTATAATAATATATATAATTAATAAATTTTTTATAGTAATGCATAATTTAAAATAAAATATAAAATTAATATGTGTATAACATTTATCATATTACATTTATCACATTACAAGTTATTTCATTAATTAATCATTTGGCTTTACATTAAGTTTAAAAACAATATCTACAACAAATGTTGTAATGGATGAGCTAATAAGAAATTAGAGTAAGATAAGTGAATAAGATAAATGCGCGTTATAAGCGAATAAATTAGCATTAGATGTAATTGATACAGTTTTTAGTGTTCTTTATTTTTAATAAATTAAGTAAAATCTACAAAAATAATCTTTTCTCTATCTTTTTTCTTTATAATTGAAATACTGCAATATATTTTCGCAATGGATGCAATATATTTCGAACGAATTTATTAAAAGTTATTTAATTTAATCTATTCTAGCTCATCCATTTTAAGGCAACGGATTTATCTACAATCTGTATGAATCCGTTACTTTAAAATTAAATAAAAGTTTTTATTACTTACCGGAGCATTGATGTGCCACAGCGGAGTTGTCATTATCGAAGCTACGTTGTCTGTAACATACAAATATAAAATTCATTTATAACAAAGCTCAAAATACAATCAATATTTCAAAAAATTATTATTGTGCGGAATTTCATATCCGGTGTGTAAAATAATAAGCAGATATAAACACGTGAAAAGACTTTATAAATTTTAAAATTACTTTTTAAATAGAAATTTTTATATATGATTTTTATAAAAATCTTTCTCTCTAATTTTCTCTTTAATTCCTTTAAATTATAAGAACGAGAATTATATTCACCATCAGGTTGCTTCGCCGATGCAAGATGCCTCTCCCAGGCCTCCTCCTCCTCTCACAATAGTTTGTGTTGGTCTGTAACATACAAAGAAGATTTAAATTGTAGTCACGGTCAAAAAATTATTATTATATGCATTTAATTTTGCGTACGATTTATAACAATTGATATACAAATAATAAATATTCACCATCAGGTTGCTTCGCCGATGCAAGATGCCTCTCCCAGGCCTCCTCCTCCTCTCACAATAGTTTTTGTTGGTCTGTAACATACAAAGAAGATTCAAATTGTAGTCACGGTCAAAAAATTATTATTATATGCATTTAATTTTATATCCGACGCACATAAATAATAAGCAGATAAACAATTTTATAAATTTAAAAAAAAATTCTACTAATAAGTAATAATTTAATAATTCTATCAAAAGCTATTCGAACGTAGAAACTTTTAAATTACAGTTTTTATGTAAAAATTTCTCTCTTTTTCTCTTGTTTAAATCATATAAATAAAAAATCAAATTACGCAATTAATTACTTAATTTAAATCGCGCGTACGCAATTAATAAACAATTATATATAAGCGATAATTTATTTACCATAGAGTTGCTTCATAGGTGCCTGATGCCTCTCCCAGGCCTCCTTCTCCTCTCATGTTGTTGACGCGCGATACTTTCAACGGCACTCCCGCACTCACGAGCGATATTTTTATATCGCTATTTCCGCTATTTTACGCGCGATACTTAACGGTGTCCGCACTATTTCGGTACGATAAAAAAATGTTCTATTTGATCGCGCGATGTATATACTTAATATGTATACCTTGAACGGCACTCCCGGTTTCGGTACGAGCGAAAATCCCATTTCACTTATGAGAATCAACTTCGAGCCAATCGGTCGGGATTGCAACGATACAACGAGCAAGGACTAAGCCCAAACCGGAAAGAAGACGAAACGATTGACGGAAATAGAGGAAAATGAAGTTCACCAACTCTTTTTCGCGCATAATTATCCTATCTCGTACCGAACCTGGACCCGCTAAGCACGATTTCAGGTGCTTCGCCCGGAACACGAAGTTTCCCGCAATGCAGGATATGGCTACACCAGGCTGGTAGACGGCAAAAGAAGAGGATACCCACATTTTTTAAATGCTAACATTCAGCAATTTAGAAAATGGGGAGGCAACCCCTTTTACCGAGCGAAAATCGTGCCTAGGGGAATCCACTCGACTCCTCGACAGGGTTAACACACGCAGTGCGTGTGGCTGTAGACGAGCAAAGAGAAGGGACCCATTGACGACCATTCCGAGCAATCGATCGAGTTCTAACTAATTCGGGCCGAATCACTTGACGAAGCACGAAGCAAGAGTGTACGTTGCATAGCAACGTGTGCAAACTCGAAACATCCCAGTTAGTTGGCATCGGAAGTAGAGACTCGTGACAATAAATGAAATTGGGATTTTATATGAAAAGTCTAAAAGTTCCGCGAAAACGCGACGACGCGAGAATACTACAACGCGAAAACGCGGTAACGAAGCGCTTGCCGTCCGCGGCACGTTGACGGCACCGACGACGCGAAAGGGTACTTAGCTTCCCATTCAGGCACCTTAAGATTTATCATAAATAGAAAAATTTAAGATAAACCTCAAGGCACCATCCAAGTACTAAGCCCTCCCACCACGACAAGGTGTACCCCATGGGAGGGTTATATTATATATAATTTTATATATAATATAATACATAATTTGAAATTTATTTTGTAATATAGTACATAAATTTAAATTCGCAAATATAAACGATAAATAAAAATATAAAAGATAAAAGAAAATCTATTATATAAAGCACTGTTCAAAATAATTGATTTTAAAACTAATTATTGCGCGCAATTAATTTTTACTTTTAAATAGATATATTTTAATGTTATATATCGCGTAATTACAAAATAATTTATATTTCTTATATATGAACTTTTAAAAATATGATAAATAAAAAAATTTCTATTTTTTTATACATGAAATATTTAAATAAATATATTAATATGAAATGTTTTATAAAATATAAGAAGTATCTGAAAATATTAATTAATAAACAATTTTATAAATGTTTTAATTATTTTAAAATAAAATGGAATATTTTTTATAAGTATATGTATTATATATGTTACAATTTAAAATCACTATTGAATCACTATCAAAGAAATAAAACGAAACGAGAAATATGTATATTTTGAATATATATACTATTGATAAATAATTTATATATTGTTGCGTCCGCGGAACGATATATATCGAACGCGGGTGACACAATCGGCATGCGCTGACGCTCGTGCACTTGTAAATAATAACGCGATTTAAGGTGCACAAGAATTTTAATAAATCGCGAGTAACATACAAGAATTCAGAATAATCGTAAAACGGATCACAAATAGACGCGCGTCCGCACAACTTGACAGCTAGGCTTAGACTCTCTGACAGTCGTTGTTTATAACAATATCTTGACAACGCGCGCGAAAACGATCTTCTTCGAAAGAATTCAACGGGTGACGAATACAGTCAGCGGGACGGGACGCGGGGACGCAACAATATAATAAATAATGAATATGATAAATAATTTATATTAATGACGCAACAATATAATAAATAATGAATATGATAAATAATTTATATTAATGACTTACATCATATCTTATTGATCCATCCACTTCCAGAACCTCCTTTTTTCTTTTGCTTCCTTCGCTCTTTCCACGTGGCACTTTAATCCTCGTTGCACTCATTTGAATTTATCGTTGCACTTACACTTATTCACGAAAAGTTCCTCATTGCACTTGCAATTGTGTTTAGAGAAAGAATTTGATAATATATGAAACGTCTCACATCACTACTTCACTGCTCAAGAGCCACCGAGCGAATGATCGTAAGTCAAGAACATTACCGCGGTACTGTTTATATCGCCAGGGTCGACTATGTAAAGGAAGAATTTGATAATATATGAAACGTCACTACTTTATTGCTCAAGAGCCACTGAGCGAATGATCGTAAGTCAAGAACATTACCGCGGTACTGTTTATATCGTCAGGGTCGACTATGTAAAGAAAGAATTTGATAATATATGAAACGTCACTACTTTATTGCCCAAGGTTACTGTGCGAATGACCATAAATCAAAAACATTATCGCGGTACTGTTTATATCGCCAAAGTCAACTTATACTACGTTATTATTATAATTTATCGTTGAAATATTCTATAAGTGATTGCCGATTAAGAAAATTTAAAGCATTGGTTGAAATTTATTTAATTCTAATAAGTATTGTTAGGGAAATTATTATAATAAGCAATAATCGAAAGACAAAATTAATTTTTTTATCCCTTTTTATGTATCACCTATGTTTCAATTTTTATTCGCAGTAATTAATGATTGCAATTCGATAGATTTATCGTTGCGATATACAGTTTCATGTCGTTTATCATAAATTAATTAATTTTTAATTATTAATAATTATATCAAATTATGTTTCGATACTATCGTAATCGTGTTTAGAAAAAAAAAATTCGACAATATGTGAAGCGTTTCGCACTACTACTTTATTGCTCGAGTGTCACCGTGCAAATGATAAAACCGTAACATATTAATAATAGCGCGCTACTGTTTATATTGCCAAAGTCAAACACCGTGTTATTGATAATTCATGTATATATGCGTGGAATAAATTAAATTATACGAATATTTTAAAGTATAAATTAATTATTTATTAAACGATTAATATATCTCACAAAACTTTAACTATATGACTTTTATCATTCGATCATTTTATCACGCGTTCTCAATTTGAATTGTATTTAGATTGTTAGAAAGTTGAGTGAGAGAGAGAGAGAGAGAGAGAGAGAGAGAGAGAGAGAGGGAGGGAGAGAGAGAGATAAAACACTCGAATAAATACACTTAATTTTTAAGTATCGTTAAAGAAATAATTATTCTTATAAAGATCACAATAAAACGATAATTTATAATTTTAATTCTTGTCACACACTTCTATTTTTAAAACAATACGTCAAAATTTAAATATAAGTATAATCAATGAATACTCTTTATAGATCTATTCTTTATAAAACTCAAAATAATTCATTTTGTAAAACTAATTATTATACGCGCAATCAATTGTTTGATCTTTTATCTCTGATATTGATACTTTAAATGTAAAACTAGCAAAAAATATTTTCTTTTATTATAAATTTTTAAAAAATGTAATTAAAAATAAAGAGAGTATGTTAATTTTTATATATGAAATATTTAAATAATTATATTATTTTAAAAATATTTTCTAAAATATTAAAATATTTCTATATAAAAGTATTAATTAATAACAAAAATATTATAGATGCTTTATTATAGATACTTTAAATGTGTTAAAGTAAAATCTGGAATATTTTATACATGCATTATGTGATTTTTAGTGCGAATTATATATACTATCGAGAAAATGAAAAAATAATAAGCAATATATCTATTTTGAAAATAATATATATAAATAATGAATAATTTTATGTATATATATACGGTACATGTATATTAATACGAATTATAGGTTCGAAAGTTTAATATAATTTAAAGTCATGATACAATAATCGTTTAATTAATAATTAATTTAACAATATATACGTATTTCTTACTACTATATCTTTACTATTCGAGTGTCGCTGTGTGAATGATACCAAGGCCGTATGACATGAACACTACCGCGCTATTGTTTACATCGTCAAGGCCGAACACCGGGTCCATTTATTGTCCATTCGTCATATCGAAATATATTTTACGTATTTTAATACAGCAAATAATTTTTCAATATCGATCGCGATCGCCTCTAGAAAAGGAATTTAACGGAGCACCATTAATTTACTCTTTGAGTGTCGTCGCGCGAATAATAATATAGCCGAAAAATTAGTCCGAAAGATCGAAAACCGTGTTATTATTATTTTTTTATCGAAACATTTTTCAAGCCTATGACATATAAACATTAGCTATTGTTTACGCCGCCAAGGTCGGTGTTATTGTCTGTTCGTCATCGAAATATTTTACGTACTTTAACATATATATACATGGAATATAATATATTAAAATATATATACAAGTATTTTAGATTATATAGATTTTTTAATTATATGATTATATATTTATTAAAAGATTGATGGAGTCTTTCATTATGTTAATTGTTTAGATCCACGACTCAATTGTTTTACTGCGCGTTCTCACACAATCCGAATTATATTTAAATATTTATAAATATTAAAGAAATAATTTCTGTGCTCGTAAAAA
This sequence comes from Camponotus vicinus, assembly GCF_025532165.1. NCBI lineage: Eukaryota > Metazoa > Arthropoda > Insecta > Hymenoptera > Formicidae > Camponotus > Camponotus vicinus. Next base: position 15,651,850 of record NW_028141949.1, on the reverse strand, counting down.
TCGATTTCATATCGAAATAATAATTTATTATTTTAGATTTCTGTTACTATATATATATATGACTCTTAGTTGATTAAATGAATAAATTATGAAATATACGATTCGAGAATTTTCGTCGCGATATACAGGGTGATTCATATAAAGTGACTGATGTGAATATTAGCTAAAGTTGAAGAGCTATGAAAAAATTTTTATACCAAAAGATGTTTGACACAGAGGGGGACATCGTATGGTACAAACGATATTTTTATAGATGAAGGCATTAAGGAGATTTCAAGATCAACTTAATTTTTTTAAATGGAACCCCCTATTTTTTATTACATATTCTTGTAGCTCATCTCGAGAGCTTTCTAAAACACTATAATTAAGTTAGTTTTCATTAAGTACTTTCCGAGTTATGAGGCTTGAAATCATTTCTTAATTTTACATAAACCGTAAAATATCTTGTAAAATATTCATTTTTCGATTATCTTACCTTAATACTTTTACGTACAAAATAATGAGAGAAATCAATTGGTGTAAATAAAACACATAGTTATTTTTACGAAAAAATATGTAATTGTTAATTGCAAATTACATATGTTTTCTTCGAAACAACTATATGTTTTCTTTACACCAATTGATTTCTCTCATTATTTTGTACGTAAAAGTATTAAGGTAAGATAATCGAAAAATGAATATTTTACAAGATATTTTATGGTTTATGTAAAATTAAGAAATGATTTCAAGCCTCATAACTCGGAAAGTACTTAATGAAAACTAACTTAATTATAGTGTTTTAGAAAGCTCTCGAGATGAGCTACAAGAATATGTAATAAAAAATAGGAGGTTCCATTTAAAAAAATTAAGTTGATCTTGAAATCTCCTTAATGCCTTCATCTATAAAAATATCGTTTGTACCATACGATGTCCCCCTCTGTGTCAAACATCTTTTGGTATAAAAATTTTTTCATAGCTCTTCAACTTTAGCTAATATTCACATCGGTCACTTTATATGAATTACCCTATATATAGATATTAATTATGTGTTATTTATAAAAATTAATTAATCATATTGTTATAATAAATAATTTTCCGATGTTGATCGCGATCGTATCTGTAGAAAAGAAATTTAACGGCGTATGTTGACAGACGAAGATATTTTAGCAAACATTTGTGATCCATATTGTTTATGAACATAAAATTCACTGTCCGATTTATTTGCGATTAATACATACGCGACTTTATACGAATTTCACGATTGAGAATAAAATACATATCCTATTCCGCGAATGATTAGCTGAATAAGAAGAAATGAGCTCTATAAGTTTTAAAATATAATTAAAAATCGCGTTGTGGCCACGTTTAATAGAAAATAACGGAACGAATGATTTTCAAAGTCCCTCTAATAATCGATGTAATAGTAGAGTTTAATAAGATTTAAATAATGTAAAGAATCACGATTAAAAAAGTCATTAATATAGTCATCGATCGTCTTTTAAATTATAGAAGAAAATATTTGCACTACCAGCATTTTGCGCGAACTATTAAAAACAACATTCAAAGACGTGGAAAGATAAACAAATTATTTTAATGTATAAGTCAACGATTAAATTATAAGATAAATCGCGATTTAAAATTCCCGAGAAAACGCGACGAATAAATATAATGATCGAAGCTCTCAATAGACACGAGCGCGATATAATTATTATCACGTAAGTATAAAAAATCAAAAATATTTCAACAATCATTTGAGGTCTGTAATGTTTGTGAATATACAATTCACCGACCGATTTACTTGCGAATTTTTATAAGATAAATCGCGATTTAAAATTCGCGATAAACCGCGACGAATAAATAAATCGATAATTCAAAATATTCAATTGCAGATACGCGAGTGACATACCGGTAATATCCGATAAAAAGAGGAGCGATCTTAAAAGTGGGAAGCGACTTCAACTTGTCTTATTTCTTCTATTTCGGAACTCGCGAAATCAATTTACAATGAAGAGTTAAGTGATTCATTAAACATCAGAAGTCCCACTATAAGAAGGAATCCCCGATCTTCCTGATGGCTCCCAATAACAGTGATTTCGGCAGCGAATTAACGACTGTTACCCTTATTATCATTTTTAATATATGAGATTAAAATTCGCGTGAAAAAAAACATATTCTTCCATTTTAAGAAATATCTTTTTTTATTACAAAATGACTGGATATAATGATTTTTATATACATGTTACAATCGAGTATATTTAGAAAAAATGAAATACATGCGCTTTTATCGTTGCTCGGTTAAATGTGTGAATAATAATAATTTTAGGGTACCAAATGTGCTCGAGACAAATCAAATCTGATAACAGCGAGATTTAAAAAAAAATTCAATTTGAATATTTAGCAACATCAAATGAAAAAGTATCAAGGAATTAATTTTTCTGTTGCATTTAACAGTTAACACTTAGCAATAAAACGATAATTTATTTTATTGTGATTTTTATAAGAATAATTATTTCTTTAACGATACTTAAAGATTAAGTGTATTTTATTCGATATTTTATCATTCAACTTTTTAACAATCTAAATACAATTGAAATTATTATTAATTTTAATTCTTGTCACACACTTCTATTTTTAAATCAATATGTCAAAAATTAAATTCAAATATAATCAATTAATATTCTTATAGATCTATTCTTTATAAAACTCAAAATAATTTATTTTGTAAAACTAATTATTATACGCGCAATCAATTTTTTTATCTTTTAAGAGAGATTTATCTCTGATATTAATACTTTAAATGTAAAACTAGCAAAAAAATGTTTCTTTATTATAAATTTTTGAAAAATATAATTATATAAAGAGAGTATGTTAATTTTCATATATGAAATATTTAAATAATTAAATTATTTTAAAAATATTTTATAAGATATTAAAATATTTATATATAAAAATATTAATTAATAACAAAAATATTATAAATGCTTTATTATAGATACTTTAAATGTGTTAAAATAAAACCTGGAATATTTTATACATGCATTATATTACGTGATTTTTAGAGCGAATTATATATACCATTGAGAAAATGAAAAAATAATAAGCAATATGTCTATTTTCAAATTAATATATATTGTTGCGTCCGCGAAACGATATGTATCGAACGCGCGCGACACAATTGATCGGCACACGCTCGCACTCGCGCACTCGAAAATAATAATACGGTTCTTTGAAATACAAGAATCACGAGAAACATACAAGAATTCAGATAATTCGTAAAACGAAACACAGATTTTAATGCGCGACCGCTCAGTTTGACAGCTGGGCTCAGACTCAGCTGACCGTCGTTGATGTTAAACAACCTCTTAACAACGCGCGCGGAGACGATCTTCTTCCATCGACGTACTTCCCGACAGAATAACGGATGACGTATACATCCGCAGGAACGAGACGCGGGGACGCAACAATATAAATAATAAATAATTTTTATGAATTACTCACCGCATATCTCTCTGGCTGCTTCAGGCTCTCTCACTGTTCTCTGGCTGTCCGATACTTTTCCAGATATCCTTCTCCTTTCTTCATCCTTTGCTTGCACCTTCACAGCACTCATGTTCACTCGCGAACAAACAATTAATTATATTTAGTCATATGTAGAAATGATTGCGAGACACACTTTGCACGGCACTCCCGATCACGGAATAATTATGAGAAACGCACTTTAATATATTGTATAAGGGATAGAGAAGTACGATTCGCTCGACGTTTTTATGAAATCAAATTAAATAATAATTCATTACAAATGTTGTTTTCATTATTGATATATATATGCAATACATGTATATTAATACGAATTATAGGCTCGAAAGTTTAATAAAATTGAAAGTCATGATACAATAATTGTTTAATTAATAATTAATTTAAGAATATACGACGTATTTCGCACTACGATCTTTACTGCTCGAGTGTTGCCGTGTGAATGATACCAAGACCGTATGACTAGCGCGCTATTGTTTACATCGTCAAGGCCGAACACCGTGTTATTGTCCGTTCGTCATATCGAAATATATTGTATTATATTATATTATATTTTATATTATAATATAATATAATATAAATATGTTAAAGTACGTAAAATATTTCGATGACGAACAGACAATAATACCGATCTTGGCGTAAACAATACATATTTATATTATATTATATTATATTATATTATATTATATTATATTATATTTTACGTATTTTGATACAGCAAATAATTTGTCGATATTGATTGCGATCGCGTCTAGAAAAGGATTTAACGGAACGCCTTGTACTACTACTTTACTCTTTGTTGTCGCGCGAATAATAATAGAGCCGAGAAAATTAGTC